>NC_058404.1:82824142-82913314 GCF_002201575.2 Neomonachus schauinslandi
TTCCTTCCTTCCTTCCTTCCTTCCTTCCTTCCTTCCTTCCTTCCTTCATTCCACCTTCTATCTGAAAAGTAAAGGTTGTGGTTTGGGTTGTCATTTGTTTTTATGAGGAAGGTCACTAAGGGGTGAGGTTAATGGAGGATACAGACTTTCTCAGCTATCCATGTCTGGATCTTGGATTGGTTTAGAAAGCTCAGAAAACTGGGGGGTTGTAAGTTTTGGGGAAGAAATTGTTTAGTAAAAGCATTGAGGGAAACAGCTAATGGATTGTTAAATGCATTTATTATTCATGACTCTATAATATAGGGGCAAGTGCTAATTACAGAGTTTCTGTATTACAAAGGAGCCCATGAAAAGAGAGGAGTTGGGGGCGCCTGGGTGGCTCAGTTGGTTAAGCGACTGCCTTCGGCTCAGGTCATGATCCTGGAGTCCCTGGATCGAGTCCCGCATCAGGTTCCCTGCTCGGCAGGGTGCCTGCTTCTCCCTCTGACCCTCCCCCCTCTCATGTGCTCTCTCTCTCTCATTCTCTCTGTCTCAAATAAATAAATAAAATCTTTAAAAAAAAAAAAAAAAAAAAGAAAAGAAAAGAGAGGAGTTGGATTGGTGGGCAGGCTAGAGTTTTTTTGTTTGTTTGCTTTGGTTGCTTATTTGTTTGTTTGAGATAGGATAGCGCGGCACTTTTTTCTAAGCTTGTAGTAAGAACTTCGAATATAATCTATGAGTATATTCTTCCAAAGCCAAAGAAAGCCTGTCCCTTTTTAATGTCTCTTCTAGAGTAAAGTCAGTGCAACTGTATTTATCTAACCAGAACATTTTTCTGTCTAATGTATCTCATAGTTCCATATTTTGATTCTGGTCAAATCATCTGGAAGTGATGAATCACAAGGATTAATTAACCAATTTCCTTAATTTAGCTTACAACAGTTGCAGTTATTCAAATGATTCATTTGTTCTATTCCAAAGTTTTTTGATTCTTACCACTGATATGTACCACAGTAGCTTTAACTCCCTATTGATTATTGTATGGTTAATAACGGGTCTTCCTTACAGAAAAGAAAGAAATTTCAACTAATCAGTAGTCACAGCTGCAGGTATTATCTAATTTATTTAAATTTTTATTAGTTGAATTCAAATGCTGGGTCAGCCCCATAATTCAATTCTCTTACTCCCTGATTGCTGAAATATTATTAAGTCAGGAAACTGGACTAATCGATTACATTTCTAGTTCATGTTATCCACTGATGAAATAGGTGTGCTCATTGCTGTTAAACAAATTTTATGTTCATCTCTAAATATTTCATATTCCCCCAGTACCTAAGGACCCTCCCCCTGCTTTTCTTTGATAATATCCTTCTTTCTTTATTGGAAAGATTAAGGACTATCACATCAATTCTATTAATTTCCCTCTTCATTGGAAAAAAGTCTTTAAAATTTTATATTCTTCCCATCTTCCTTCTAATCTCAGAAAAGAAAACGTCCTCTATTTGTTAATTCTGATGCTTGTGCCTTCCATCTCTTCTCACCTTTTAGTGATACTTTGCTTCATCGATTATATCCTTGTATCATCAGTCTCTTTCCATTCTCCTCACTCTCTCTCTAAGTACATGTTCCTTTCTTTAATCTTGTTATCATCTTATCTATTTACCCTTTGGGAGCTCATGGTATTTTAACAACACTTTATAAAGTAACATATGCTTTACACTGTCTAAACTGTATGAAAAAGAATGTACACTTGACTCTTATAGCTCAGGAGTTATGCTTTAGTGAGCCTCAGTGAGAATTACCAGTGAAACTAGCTTTAACCATGTAATTCACTTTGGCATATGCACTTTTAAATTATTGAACAATGTTTCTATTAATTATTTAGGTGATTAGAAGTATATCCTCATTTTAGTAATTTAACAACAAAATTATTTTCCTCTGTTCGTATTTTACTCAGAAGTGATCTGTTAGACAAAGATTGATATCATTTACCAAGAAAAAAGACATATCATTATTCTTGCAGGAAGAACCCCCTCTTGGGTACTTTTGTATCTGGGTTTATGATTTTCTACCCTGAAAATCACAGTCATTATTTCAGTGACTACTTTGTAGTTATACAACTACTAAGATACTTTGCTGTCCCAGGAACTAATCAAGGCCAACCCTATCCTAGAAATGAGAGTGATATAACCTTTTGAAAACCAGTTTAAGAACACCTCAGATTGCTTATATCACTTAAATACCACCATGCCATAATGAAATAGCCAAACAACTACATTTTCATCACATGGCAAAAATATATGTCTCACGAGATTATTTAATAGACCTGTTAGATTGAAATACACCACTAACACAATCAAAGCATTATTACCAAGGGCCATCTGTTGATATATGAGAATAGGATCTTATATAGAACCAGATAACAAAATTACCTTCATACCTAATTGTGTACTTTCAAAATTAGAGAAATAAATGCACAAAAGATACATAGTAATGATGTCCAAATGAAATACATGAATGTTAGATTTTTAATGTAATTTATATTATTGTCCGAAGCACTTTTTTGTGAGAAAAATTAATAAAATTATTAAATGTTAAAAACACATTATGGAGGATTCTCAGAAGATGGTAGAGTAGGAAGCACCAGGAAGCTGTCTCCTCATTGAGATAACAATTACACTGGCAGAATCTGTCTGCTGCAACTTTTTCACAACTCTGGAATCTATTGAAGTCTTGCAAATTCCAGGGGATACCTTGGATGGCAAATTGCAGTTAATTTTGGTCAATTTCAGTAGTAATTACCAACTCCCCACTACCAGCCACTGTGGCAGGCGGCTGTGCACATGTTCCTGGAGCAGTTTACACATAGCTTGCAGGAACCAAACCGGGCAAAAATAGACCCTGTCCTCCAGATCTCAAGGTCTGATCACAGAGATGCAGGTGTCCTCCTCCCACTGTTGCAATCCCCCCTCCCCCAGGCTGAAGTGACTTCCAGAGGATTTTAAAGTGCCAACACCTTTTTCCTCTCCCCTTAATTTTTTTCTTTCCCTTGCTTTTGGGAGCCAGGACATTAGAAAACAACTTCACATGTGGGAAAATTAGAATGTGGCTATACATGCTCAGAGAAGGTCTCAGAAAAGACCTGGATGATCTTAATTGTACACCTGCAACTGATTCTTGGCACAGAGATAGCCTACAACAGCAACAATGACCACCACCACCACAAGCACAAACAACAAAAACAATAACAAAAAATAGTAAACCCTCAGGGAAGAGGAGAATCTGATTTCCAGTTACCACATTATTAGATACAAATAGCTACTTTTCAACAAAAAAAAATCACAAGGCATACAAAGAAACAGGAAAGTATGGCTCATTCAAAGGAAAAAAATCAACAGAAACTGGTCTTGAAAATATCTAACGGTAGATCTACTACACAAGGATTTTTTTTTTAAAGTATGCTCCACACCCAGTGTGGAGCCCAACACAGGGCTTGAACTCACAACCCTGAGATCAAGACCTGAGCTGAGATCAAGAGTTGGACACTCAACTGACTAAGCCACCCAGGGCTCCATACTACACAATGATTTTTTAAAAATTTTTTATTGTTATCTTAATCACCATACATTACATCATTAGTTTTTGATGTAGTGTTCCATGATTCATTGTTTGTGCATAACACCCAGTGCTCCATGCAGAATGTGCCCTCCTCAATACCCATTACCAGGCTAACCCATCCTCCCACCCCCTTCCCCTCTAGAACCCTCAGTTTGTTTTTCAGAGTCCATTGTCTCTCATGGTTCATCTCCCCCTCCGATTTCCCCCCCTTCATTCTTCCCCTCCTGCTATCTTCTTTTTTTTTTCTTCTTAACATATATTGCATTGTTTGTTTCAGAGGTACAGATCTGTGGTTCAACAGTCTTGCACAATTCACAGAGCTCACCATAGCACATACCCTCCCTAATGTCTACCACCCAGCCACCCCTACGCAATGATTTTTTAAAGACTATCTTAAAGATGCTCAAAGAACTAAAGGAAGATGTGGAGAGAGTCAAGAAAATAGGTATTAAGGAGGGCACTTGTGATGAGCACTGGGTGCTGTATGTAAGTGATGAATCACTAAATTCTATGCCTGAAATTAATATTACAGTGTATGTTAACTAAATGGAGTTTAAATAAAAACTTTAGAAAAGAAACATACTATGCAGATAAAAAAAGAGTAGAGCTTTAATGTTGTCACCATAACAACAACAAAATGTTAATTATGTGAGGTGAAGGTTGTGTTGACTAATATTATTGTGTTAAGTATTTCACAGTATATACATGTATCAAACTATCACATTGTATACCTTAAACTTACACAATGTTATATGTCAATTATATCTTAATAAAGCTGGGAAAAATGACAGAATTAAGTAATTATTATTAGTAATTATTTTTTTAGTAGTAATTATTTTATATATAAATGATAATCAGAAAATAGAGATTGAGAGAATGGATAAAACAGTTCAGTTAAACATAAGAATAGACAAATAAGGGTCACCTGGGTGGCTCAGTCAATTGAGCGTCCAACTCTTAATTTCAGCTCAGGTCATGATGTCAGGGTTGTGAGATCGAGTCCCACATTGGGCTCCATGCTGGGTGTGAAGCCTGCTTAAGATTCTCCCTCTCCCTCTGACCCTCCTCCACATGCTCATGCTCTCTCTTTCAAAACAAAACAAAACAAAAAAACCTAAACATTGTGGTAATCATTTTGCAATAAATACATATATTAAATCATTATTTTGAACACCTTACACTAACACAATATGTCAATTATATCCCAATAAAACTGGAAAAAATAAGGGAGAAATAGACAATTCTACAATAACATTTGAAAGACTTCAATATACTCTCAGTAAGGGATAGAACAAACAGAAGTAAGGAAACAGAAGAATGCAATGCACTAAGTAGATCAAACAGACATACACAGAACACTCTACCCAACAATAGCATATTCTTCTCAAGTATACATGGGACATTTTCCAGGATAGGCCATGTTAGGTGACCTATTAAGTCTCAGTAATTTAGAAAAGATAGATGTTATATAAGTATCTTCTCTTACCATAAGTGGATGAGATTAAAAAGAAATGAACTATCAAGCCATGAAAAGACATGGAGGAACCTTAAATGCATGTTGCTAAGTGAAAGAAGCCAGTCTGAAAAAGCTACATATTTTATGATCTCAATTATATTACATTCTGGAAAAGACAAAACTAAGGAGAGCGTAAAATGATCAATATATGCCAGAGGTTAGGGGGAAGGAAGAGATGAAAAGGCAGAGCATAGGGATTTTTTTTAAAGATTTTATTTATTTGTCAGAGAGAGAGAGAGAGAGAGAGCACAAGCAGGGGGAGTGGCAGACAGAGGGAGAAGCAGCTCCCCACTGAGCAAAGAGCCTGATGTGGAACTCCATCCCAGCAACCTGGGGTCATGATGTGAGCCAAAGGCAGACGATTAATCAGCTGAGCCACCCAGGCGTCCCGAGCATAGGGATTTTTATGGCAGTGAAACTATACTGTGTGATATTGTAATGATGGGTACATAACATTATACATTTGTTAAACCCATAGAATGTACAACAGAGAGTAAACCCTAATGTAAACTATGGGCTTTGGTTAATGATAAAGTATTAATATTTGTTTGTCAGTTGTAACAAATGTACCACATGAACACACGTTGTTAATAATAAAATTGGGGGTTTGAGGTATATGAAAATTTGAAACTTTCTGGGGAATTTTGATGTAAACCCAAAGCTGCTCTAAAAAATAAAATACATTAAAAATCACATTATGAAAGATGCTATTTATCTCATTTGTCTATTCTGGGCTCTTGAATCTTTATTACAGAGTGAAGCAGGGTTTGTTCTGTGATTTGATTTTACCGTGCTTGCAAGTTAATAAGTTAGGCTGGTACTGCTTCATCAATGCATGAGCATCAGTATATTTGCATCAGTTCCCCTTGGCCCTCATTTACATGAGGGTGGCACAGAGGGCTTAGTTGGGAGCCTGTACATGTAGTTGGTTGTGTTATAAGAAAAGAAAACCAAATATGGGAATCCCCTGCTTTTATAGCAAGCAATAAGCAAGCCTGCTCTTTGGGATGAGGGCATTACCCTATCTCTCAAGATTGCTCACTGTAAATACAACCTTGAGAAATGGCCTAGGCAAAGAGTGGTTAGGGCTTTGCATTCTTGGCACACTCTGTAAGAATGTGCAGGATGCCAACTACCCACGGTGGATCACCTCTCCCAATAGGTCCTTTTAGTTATGGTATCTCTTTCTAACAATGTTTAAGGAAAGAAATGCTTCATATTAGGATTTTTAAAAACAATAAATATACATTTTCATGTGCAATTGACCTATGTATACTTATATAAAATTAAGTATAAATTCTGATGTCAATTTCCATTTCTTTTTAATAAGCATTCTTCTCTGTTGTAGTCCAATCTAGATTTATTTTCTTCCCAGTCTTCCTAATCTTCCTTTGGAAGTTTTCATGCAAATCTTCCATGGAATGGTGGCATTTTTTTTTTTTTTGGTATCAAAGCCTTTATTATTTGCAAAAATTTCTTCTCCTATGCATCTGCAGTTCCTAGACCTTACTTTAAATGTGGTCTTTTCCTAATATGACTGTTGTACCCCTTGTTTTCTTTGCCATGCCCTGTTTTCTGCAATGACAAAGCTCTGGTCTACTCCCTTTGGTAGGAAAAATTCCTTCTTGTTTGATACCTAGACTGAAAACAGGACCACAATGGACAGAATGGCTACCATAATGCTTCCTTGGTAACATTATTAAATAATTCCTTCCAGTTACCTGCATAAGTTCCAGGAAAACTGTTCATTTTATTCTCAGTATTGTGTGGGTTGATAAAAATCCATAGAAATAGGATTCAATATCCAATCTACAGTGTTTTATAAAAAATGAATGTCCTTAATGAATAAAATGAGATAAGACAAAATTGAGTGCCTATAGTTTATAACTATCATTTATAATAAAGGTTATGGAGTGCCTATGTTGTTTCTAAATATAATTTCAAATCAAATCAATACTCTTTTATCCTCCAAAGTAATATTTTAGTCATATATTGTGATCTAATTAATGCTATTAACAAAGTTGATAGAGTTCACTTACATCTCTTTCTTTGCTTATCCCTACTGTTGTATATGAAAAAGCAATGAAATAAAATAGCTTATATAATCTGTAATACAGATTATATGTATGTATGTATGTATATATATGTAATACAGATTATAATACAGAGAGGAAAAATAAACTCACTAAACCTCTTGTTAATTTTCTTAAAACTCCAGTTTTATTGTTTCAGAAATTCAGAATTGACCATCCCATGTATCTTTTTGGGGTACCACGGGGGTAGGGGGGAGATTATGCTCAGTGGGATATAAGGCTCATTACATTTTGAGAAATGGAGTAAAAATAATAGTTTTCTCTATTATTTTTTAAAAATTTTTCCTGATGTTAGAAACTCCCTAGATGGAAGTCACATTTATTTAGAAACCGCATTGGCATTTTAAGGCCATTTTGGTGCTAATTAATATATATATACTTTCATCATACTAAAATAGCACCTAGACAGACATTCCAAAGGGGTTTCAGAGACATGATAGTATAACAAGGCAGTGTTATTTGGAATTAGGAACAAGAGCTCAACTGAGGAGTTAGAGTCTGAGTTTAAAACTAGTATTAGAATTTACTAGCTATCTGACCTTGGGAAAATGAATTAATCTTGAGGCTTCAGACCTCTTATATGATGGTAATAGAGAATTTAGGGCTTTTTGGATGATAAATGAGATAATCTGTGGAAGGTACTTAGTTCAAGTGGCTGTCACATAATATTCACATAATGATAGCTTCTTAATATTCCTTAGGATTATAATAATAGAATAATAATAACAATACTTAATGAGTATTTTCTATGAACTTGACACTACATTTTCACAAGCATTGACTCATTTAATCCTCACCACAGTTCTCTGAGAGAGTGATCTTAACACAAAGGATTGCATTATCAAATCAGACACTTCAGTATTAGAGATCTTACTCTGCATCAAGCTTTACTAATATTAATTACAAATAATCTTGAAGCACAGGCTTAGCAGGGAGAGGTCTGGGACCACAAACACAGATCCCCATGTCCTTTCTTGCTGCACCAGGATTCACTCTGGCATGAACGAACATATGAAGTCTTTAAACAAGTAATGCAAGTTGCTGCATTATTTACACAAAAGGTAGCTTTTTCAATAATGACACATTTCCATTTCATACTTAGTTATTGGTACCTGACCCCTAAATCCCTAGATTCTAGATTCATCTACTATAAGCGATCAAAACAAATCAGGTACACTCTGCTAAAGGCTTTCCATAGATAAGGACTGTATTAGTCTGCTAGAACTGCCATAACAAAACACCGCAACCTGGGTGGCTTAAACAACAGAAATTTATTTCCTCAGAGTTAGGGTCTAAAAGTCCAAGATCAAAGTGCCATCAGGATTTGTTTCTAATGAGGTCTCTCTTCCTGGCTCGTAGGTAGTAGCCATCTCACTGTGTCCTCACATGGTCTTTCCTTGTGCAATATGGAGAGATGCAGAGGCCTCTGGTGTCTCCTCCTGTTCTTGTAAGGATACCAGGCCTATTGGATTAAGGCCCACCCTTACGACATGATTTAATCTTTATTGTCTTTTTATAGGCCTTGTCTTCAAATATAGTCATATTAGAGATTAGGCTTTAACCTGGACACAATTCAGCCCAAAACAAGGACTTTCTCATTAGCATCATTTGGTAAAATGATGACTTGGCATAATTAATGTGTTTGCCAGTTTTGTCATTAGCGTGTTCATAAGGGGATTTAACTTGGTCAACTTTCTTTTTTTCTGGGGGCCTCCCTGTAGTAAAGGGAGAGAATGGATTGTAGGAATATTGCTAGCTAGTTTCTTCCCAGGCAAGCACTAGTATTATTCCTATTTTAAGGTTGAAGAAATTGAGGGACAATGAGTTTAAGTTAGTTGCATAAAGTCAACCAGCCAGTAAATGAGGGAGCCTGAGGCATAAAGATTGTGGTTTATTGAATATCCACATACATAAGGCACTAAATTGCATAAAAACCTTCAAATTCACATTTTTTTTCTTTTTTTACATTTAATTTTTTAATAACTTAAGAATTGAAAGAAGATATTCTTATAGATACATAAAATATACACATGTATAGCAATACATTGAATGAGAATATTATACAAACCTAGTCTAATTTTTTCTTTTTTAAAAAATTTAATTTTATTATGTTATGTTAGTCACCATACAATACATCATTAGTTTTTGATGTAGTGATCTATAATTCACTGTTTTCGTATAACACCCAGTGCTCCATGCAGTACGTGCTCTCCTTAATACCCGTCACCGGGCTAACCCATCCCCCAAACCCCCTTCCCCTCCCCTCTAAAACCCTCAGTTTGTTTTTCAGAGTCCATAGTCTCTCATGGTTTGTCTCTCCCTCCGATTTCCCCCCCTTCATTTTGCCCTTCCTTCTCCTAATGTCCTCCATGCTATTCCTTATGTTCCACAAATAAGTGAAACCATATGATAATTGACTTTCTCTGCTTGACTTATTTCACTTAGCGTAATCTCCTCCAGTCCCATCCATGTTGATATAAAAGTTGGGTATTCCTCCTTTCTGATGGCTGAATAATATTCCATTGTATATATGGACCACATCTTCTTTATCCATTCATCTGTTGAAGGGCATCTCGGCTCTTTATACAGTTTGGCTATTGCGGACATTGCTGCTATGAACATTGGGGTGCATATGGCCCTTCTTTTCACTACATCTGTGTCTTTGGGGTAAATACCCAGTAGTGCAATTGCTGGGTCATAGTGTAGCTCTATTTTTAAATTTTTGAGGAACCTCCACACTATTTTCCAAAGTGGCTGTACCAACTTGCATTCCCACCAACAGTGTAAGAGGGTTCCCCTTTCTCCACAGCCTCTCCGATATTTGTTGTTTCTTGCCTTGTCAATTTTTGCCATTCTAACTGGTGTAAGGTGGTATCTCAATGTGGTTTTGATTTGAATTTCCCTGATGGCTAATGATGATGAACATTTTTTCATGTGTCTGTTAGCCATTTATATGTCTTCTATGGAGAAGTGTCTGTTCATGTCTTCTGCCCATTTTTTGACTTGATTATTTGATTTTTGGGTGTTGAGTTTGAGACGTTCTTTATAGATCTTGGATACCAGCCCTTTATCTGTAGTGTCATTTGCAAATATCTTCTCCCATTCTGTGGGTTGCCTCTTTGTTTTGTTGACTGTTTCCTTTGCTGTGCAGAAGCTTTTTATCTTGATGAAGTCCCAAAAGTTCATTTTTGCTTTTGTTTCACTAGCCTTTGGAGATGTATCTTGAAAGAAGTTGCTGTGGCCAATATTGAAGAGGTTACTGCCTATGTTGTCCTCTAGGATTTTGTTGGATTCCTGTCTCATATTGAGGTCTTTCTTCCATTTTGAGTTTATCCTTGTGTATGGTGTTAGAGAATGGTCGAGTTTCATTCTTCTGTATATAGCTGTCCAATTTTCCCAGCACCATTTGTTGAAGAGACTGTCTTTTTTCCATTGCATATTTTTTCCTGCTTTGTCAAAGATTATTTGACCATAGAGTTGAAGGTCCATATCTGGGCTCTCTATTCTGTTCCATTGGTCTATATGTCTGTTTTTGTGCCAGTACCATGCTGTCTTGGTGATCACTGCTTTGTAATATAGCTTGAATTCAGGCAACGTGAAGCCCCCAGCTTTGTTTTTCTTTTTCAACATTTCCTTGGTGATTCGGGGTCTTTTCTGATTCCATACAAATTTTAGTATTGTTTGTTCCAGCACTTTGAAAAATGTCATTGGGACTTTGATCGGGATGGCATTGAAGGTATAGATTGCTCTGGGCAGCATAGATATTTTAAAAATATTTATTCTTCTGATCCATGAGCATGGAATGTTTTTCCATCTTTTTGTGTCTTCTTCAATTTCTTTCATGAATGTTCTGTAGTTCCTAGAGTATAAATCCTTTAGCTCTTTGGTTAGGTTTATTCCGAAGTATCTTACGGTTTTTGGTGCTATTGTAAATGGAATCATTTCTCTAATTTCTCTTTCTACAGTTGCATTATTATTGTATAAGAAAGCAACTGATTTCTGTGCATTGATTTTGTATCCTGCCACATTACTGAATTGCTGTATGAGTTCTAGTAATTTGGGGGTGGAGTCGTTTGGGTTTTCCACATAAAGTATCATGTCATCTGTGAAGATAGAGAGTTTGACTTCTTCTTTGCCAATTTGAATAACTTTTATTTCTTTTTGTTGTCTGATTGCTGTTGCCAGGACTTCTAGTACTATGTTGAATAATAGTGGCGAGAGTGGGCATCCTTGACGTGTTCCTGATCTTAAGGGAAAGGCTCTCAGCTTTTCCCCATTGAGGATGATATTCACTGTAGGTTTTTCATAGATGGATTCTATGAACTTGAGGAATGTTCCCTCTATCCCTATACCCTGAAGAGTTTTAATTAGGAAAGGATGCTGTATTTTGTCAAATGCTTTTTCTGCATCAATTGAGAGGACCATATGGTTCTTCTCTCTCCTCTTATTAATGTGTTCTTTCACATTGATTGATTTGCGAATGTTGAACCACCCTTGCATCCTGGGGATAAATCCCACTTGGTCATGGTGGATGATCCTTTTAATGTATTATTGGATCCTATTAGCTAGGATTTTGTTGAGAATTTTGGAATCCATATTCATCAGGGATATAGGTCTGAAATTCTCCTTTTTGATGGGGTCTTTGCCTGGTTTGGGGATTAAGGTAATGCTGGCCTCATAGAATGAGTCTGGAAGCTTTCCTTCTGTTTCTATTTTTTGAAACAGCTTCAAGAAAATAGGCATTATTTCTTCTTTGAATGTTTGGTAGAATTCACCAGGGAATCCATCAGCTCCTGGACTCTTGTTTTTTGGGAGGTTTTTGATCACTGCTTCAATCTCGTTACTGGTTATTGGACTATTCGGGTTGTCCATTTCTTCCTGTTTCAGTCTTGGCAGTTTATAGGTTTCCAGGAAGGCATTCATTCCTTCCAGGTTGCTTAATTTATTGGCATATAGTTGTTGATAATAATTTCTAATAATTGTTTCTATTTCCTTGGTGTTAGTCGTGATCTCTCCCCTTTCATTCATAATTTTATTAATTTGGGTCCTTTCCCTTTTCTTTTGGATAAGTCTGGCCAGTGGTTTATCGATCTTATTAATTCTTTCAAAGAACCAACTTCTAGTTTTGTTGATTTGATCTATTGTGTTTCTGGTTTCTAATTCATTGATCTCTGCTCTAATTTTAATTATCTCTCTTCTAATGCATGGCTTAGGCATCACTTGTTGCTTTTTCTCTAGTTCTTTAAGGTGTAAAGTTAGTTGGTGAATTCAGGATTTTTCTATTTTTTTTGAGTGAGTCTTAGATGGCTATGTATTTCCCCCTTAGGATTGCCTTTGCAGTATCCCATAAGTTTTGGACCAGTGTGTTTTTGTTCTCATTTGTTTCCATGAATTGTTTAAGTTCTTTGATTTCCTGGTTGACCCAAACATTCTTGAGCAGAGTGGTCTTTAGCTTCCAAGTGTTTGAATTTCTTCCAAATTTTTTCTTGTGATTGAGTTCCAGTTTTAAAGCATTATGGTCTGAGAATATGAGGGAATAATCTCAATCTTCTGGTATCAGTTGGGACCTGATTTGTAACCCAGTATGTGGTCTATTCTGGAGAAAGTTCCATGTGTGCTTGAGAAGAATGAGTATTCTGTTATTTTAGGGTGGAATGTTCTGTATATATCTATGAGATCCATCTGGTCCAGTGTGTCAATCAAAGCTCTTGTTTCTTTGTTGATTTTCTGCTTAGATGATGTATCTATTGCTGAGAGTGGAGTATTGAGGTCTCCTACAATTAACATATTGTTATCAATGTGACTCTTTATTTTGGTTAACAGTTGGCTTATGTAGATGGTTGCTGCCATGTTGGGGGCATAGATATTTACAGTTGTTAGATCTTATTGTTGGATAGACCCTTTAAGAACGATATAGTGTCCTTCTGTGTCTCTAACTACAGTCTTTAGTTTAAAATCTAATTTGTCTGATATAAGAATTGCTACCCCAGCTTTCTTTTGAGGTCCATTGGCATGGAAGATGGATCTCCATCCCATCACTTTCAGTTTGGATGTATCTTTAGGTTCAGAATGAGTCTCTTGTAGACAGCATATGGATGGGTCCTGTCTTTTTATCCAATCTGCAATCCTGTGCCGTTTTATGGGAGCATTTAGGTCGTTCACGTTGAGAGTGATTATTGAAACATATGAATTTATTGTCATCATGTTGCCTGTGAAGACCTTGTTTCTGTAGATTGTCTCTGTAAATTTCTGTTCTATATCACTCTTGGGATCTTTCTCCTTTTATAGAACCCCCCTTTATATTTCTTGCAGTGCCAGCTTAGTGGTCACATATTCTTTCAGTTTCTGCTGGTCTTGGAAGATCTACATCTCTCCATCTATTCTAAATGACCGCCTTGCCAGATAAAGTATTCTTGGCTGCATGTTCTTCTAATTTAGTACCCTGAATATGTCTTCCCAGCCCTTTCTGGCTTGTCTGTGTGGATAGGTTTGACATTATTCTGATGTTCCTCCCTCTGTATGTAAGGAATCTCTTCTCCCTAACTGCCCTTAAGATGGTTTCCTTGGTTCTAAGATTTGTGAATTTTACTATTACATGCTGAGGCGTTGGCCTGTTTTCCTTGATCTTGGGAGGGATCTTCTCTGCCTTAGGACATGAATGTTTGTTTCATTCCCCAGATGAGGGAAGTTCTCAGCTACTATTTGCTCAAATATATCTTCTAGTCCTTTCTCTCTCTTCACCCCCTCAGGGATCCCAATAATTCTGACATTGGAATGTTTCATGGTGTCACTTATTTCTCTGATTCTATTTTCATGGGTTTTGAGTTGTTTTTCCCTGGCCTCCTCTTATTCCTTCTTGTCTGTTAATTGGTCTTCTAGATCACTAATTCATTCTTCTGCCTCACTTACTCTAGCTGTTAGATTATCTAGATTAGATTGGATCTCATTGATAGCATTTTTAAGTTCTGCCAGTTTAGCTTTCATTTCTGCCCTTAGAGACTCTGTGTTGCCTTTAATCGATTTCTCCATTCTAGCTATTGTCTTTGCAGTTGCTACCCTGAATTCCATTTCTGACATCTTGGTTATATCTGTAGCCATTTGTAAATCTGTGGCAGAAGTCACAGTCTCTGAGTCTTTCCTATTTTGGGGGTTCCTCCTTCTAGTTGTTCTGTTGAGGGGTGGTTAAGGGAACATACAGAGTCCAAATTATTGATCACAACCCAAGTAAGATGCACCTGTTTTATAGGGACCTCAGGGTTGTCGGCCTCTTGTTCTCCCAGCCTGTCTTCTGGGAAGGGGCCTGCCATGCTGTTACTCAGGCAACCCCATTTGGGCAGAGTTGCCCTGCTCCCTGTGGTGGGGGATGGGCTCAGTTAAAACCGTTTTGGGGGGACTTTTGTTCTCAGGCGGTTTTCCCTGGAGGCTTTCTGCATCTCTTTCGAGAGTCAGAGCAGAAGATATCGTTTCCAACCCCCTGCCTCAGAACAGAGAGATCACAGTCTGTTCTTCAGTGAGCTCTCCAGGCCACACTATCTGTTTCTGTCTGTGCTGCTATAAACTGCAGCGTCCTGGGTTGTGCACCCCTCAGCAGGGATCCCAGTCCTCACCTACAGGTCTGGGCATGGGGGCATGTCTCTGCCCTTTGTGCTTCTAAAACAGCCAGCCACCCCCTCTTTGCACGGGTGGCCCCGCTGCTCCAGGTTTCAGTCTGGGGGCACTGCCCTAAAGTCCTTTCCCCACTGCTACCAGTCTGCGAGTCTGTGCCCTGTCCCCAGCTCAGGAGGCTATCACTCACTGTTGGTGTAGGATCCCCACAGCTCCCTCCCCCTTCCATTTATCTTCAGATATGTGCCCACGAATCTTGGCTCCCTGCTTCATACCTTGAAACCAACAGCCTGCAATATTCTGTTTGTACAGACCCAGATATATCTTCTTACATCTCAGGCTGATTTCATGGGTGTTCAGAGTGGTCTGGAAGATATCCAGCTCAATTCTGGGGACCGGTTGGAATAGGGTCCCCTACTCCTCTGCTATCTTTTCCTCCCCTCCTAATTTTTTTCTTTCTCAGGAATGGCAATATCAATCTGCTTCTGCAAACCAGAAATCTAGGAGTTGTCCATGGATTTTTTTCTCTTTTTCATCCCCATATCCACTATTCCATAATGAATTCTCTTGTTTCTACATTGTAAAAACCTCTGTAAGTGATTTACTTATCTCCACTTTTTCTATACCCCCTAGTCTAAGTACTATCTCCACTCTCCTGAACTACTGCAATAATACATTTCCAGGTGAGAAAACAGCCTATGTGATCACACTCTTAAAATATGATCTCTATACCACTTGCAAAATGATCTTTCAAAATGAAAATCTTCTCATGTCATTCTCCACTTAAAATATATTACGGATCCTCATTCTTAATGTAACAACAGAAGTCTTTACTATGGTCTGTGAGGCACAACATGGTCTAGCTCCCAACTATATTTCTTGCCTCAAATTACAACAAGCTCCCCCTTGTTCTCTGAATTCCAGCCACTCTGGCCATTTTACAAACTGTTGTAATTTTGGTGCTTTCTTCTTGCAAATAGTTTTTGTATATGCTGTTCCCTTTGTTTCCCCTTCCTCTTGTTTGTTTGTTTGTTTTTTTTAAGATTTTATTTATTTATTTGAGAGAGGGGGATTGAAAGAATGAGTGGAAGAGGGGCAATGGGAGAAGCAGACTCCTTGCAGAGCAGGAAGCCTGATGCTGGACTGGCTTCCAGGACCCTGGGATCATGACCTGAGCTGAAGGCAGATGTTTAATGGACTGAGCCATCAAGGCACCCTGTTTGGGTGTTTTTTTAAGTTATCCTTCTGACATCAGTTATTTTTTGCTCAATGAAATCTTCCTTCACCTGTCTGACAAGGTCAGATTCCCCAGTGTTAGCCTCTCAAGACATGGACTCTTGGTAATTTCACTGAGAAACAGTTAACTGAGAGTCAATTTCATGAATGACCAATTTGCTAAGAAGAAATTTGGCAAAAGTCAGTTTGCAGATGACCAGTTCATCACCCTGGCCTAGGATGGTTCTCTGCAGCTGTCTTTCTGGAAGAGGTAGAGATAGGCAGAAGCTTAAGTCTGAAGACAGTAAACTGCATTTAAAGAGAAGCCCACCATTTGCTTACATTAGATCATTGGGCATTAGTAAGGGCTTGGCATCTGAAATGTGAAAACATGAAACTGATATTCAGCCCAGATAGACTGTCAAATTTGGGACTGAAGAGCTGTCATAAAAGGACTGCATTGAAACTTTGGTGAAATGAAGACTTCAAAAAATCTTCAATAATTCAGTGGATTGGTCATTTGGTAAAATGATGATTTGGCAGACTACTTTTCATCAAATTGATTTTCTAGAAATTGGCTTCTGGCAAACTCACTTTCAGTGAATTGTCTGTTAGGGAATTCAGTGAATCAGTCATTTGGAAAATTGACTTTTGGCAAATTGACTTTCTGCAAATTGATTTTTGGCAAATTGGCTTTCTTACAGCATCATGCACCTCACCTTGTAACATTTTTCATAGTTAATGTTTTCTATTTGTTTTATGATTATTGGAATGGTGGTGTTCTCCCCCCACTGTATAAAAGCAACACAAGGGAAATATCTGTTTCTATTCACCATTATATTCTCAGCTTCCAGCATGGCGTGTGGCACATAGTTAGGACTCAATGGATACATGTAGAATGAATGAAAAAAAAAATGTCAATTTGCTACAGATAAAAAGGGAAAAATAATGGATTTGGGACACCACTCAGTGGGACTTAATTGCCAAATATCCCAAGGACCTGATTATGTGGCAGTTTCTTACAGGTAAGTGCCAAATGAATGCTGCATATATATAAGATGGTACCATTTTAACTTAGTTAAAGGTTAATAATAGCTAAACTTTCTATTTTCACTAACTTCCAAACTTTACATTATTAATTCATTTAGTCCTTGCAACAATCCTATGGAAAGATTACCACTGTTAACTTCATTTTACAGATGAAGAAGCTGGGGATAAGGAACTTGCCCAAAGTACACACTTGCCTGAACACAGGCAGTCTGGCTCCAGCATTAGCCAGTTTATTGCAGCTTTAGGAATTCAAGAAAACTGAAATTTAGGGGCGCCTGGGTGGCTCAGTCATAAACGACTGCCTTCAGCTCAGGTCATGATCCCGGGGTCCTGGGATGGAACCCCACATTGAGCTCCTTGCTCAGTGGGAAGCCTGCTTCTCCCTCTTCTACTCCCCCTGCTTGTGTTCCTGCTCTCTCTGTCAAATAAATAAATAAAATATTTAAAAAAAGAAAACTGAAATTTTGGTCAAAATTAGATGATGGGAAATGAACAGTTTATAACTTTTAATATCTCTTAGGATAGCCATGGACATGGAAGAGGAAATAGGTTATGAGAAAAGAAGAGTGTTCTTGGTATAGATACAAATGTGATCTAAGAATGCAATTTTGAAAAGTGTCATGGAGGTTAATGGTTGATGATGGGCCAAATGATGGCTGGGCATCATGCAAGGAAGGGGATTTTTAGGTTCTTTGTATCTACATCAGCCTCCTGAAAAACTACCTCTAAAACATATAACATATATGAAAAACAGGGTCCTTGCTTTGTAAGTACAGCATCAATGCAAAAATCCCTCTATTTACACTGGAACTAAAATAGTGTCCTTGCTGTGCGAATTCACTTTAAGACGATTTTCCTGATGTGTCCTTCCTACCAGATCATTGTTCCAAGTTCCTTCTATATAGAAATTCTGGAGCTGACTCCAGTTCTTATAGGATCACCTGGGTGGGAATGCAGCAGATGTGGGAAATGTATCAATGATAATGTGGAGAGTGAGGAATGAGATTAAATAATTCATGGAGGCCTTCTTAGTATTATTAAAATAGTAATATAGTAGTAAAAGCATTATCTGTGCAAAAAGATAGAGATCAACAAGAGAAGATGAGAACATATTGCTTTAATGCAAGCTTTTATATTTATTACTTGGTGAGGAGATGTATTTTCTAAATGTACTACACCTAATTTTTACAATAAATTTGCAAGTGAAGTATTATTCTTATTTTATGGATAATGAAACAGACACAGGGTAATTTTCTCAAGGTCATATATTGAGTAAGTGATCTTGAGTTTCTAATCAAGGTCTGTCTTATTTCAAAGTTCATGTAATTTCTACTATACCACACTGCTCTTGTAGGATATTGTTAGGTAGGGATAATAATGAGGGTGTTGAAAATTGAATGTTTATTCTCAAGCACATATTGTACAGAATGTGAAGGAAACAAAGTTTAATCTAAGAAATGAATGTTGGTGACTGATACGAAGGAAAGAGATACTGTGGTGAGTAGAGCCTGTTTAACTGGAATGATATGTTACCACAGTCATTTATCAAAACAACAGCAATATATTGGCAGCATGGCTATCTTTTTTTTTTTTTAAGATTTTATTTATTTATTTGACAGGGAGGGACACAGTGAGAGAGGGAACACAAGCAGGGGAAGTGGAAGAGAGAGAAGCAGGCTTCCCGCTGAGCAGGGAGCCCGATACAGGGCTTGATCCCAGGACCCTGGGATCATGACCTGAGCCAAAGGCAGACGCTTAACGAGTGAGCCACCCAGGTGCCCCTGGCAGTGCAACTATCTTTTGTTTAAAGATAGGACTGACTGAGAGGCTGTTCTTGAGAACATGCTATTGAATTTATCTCTAGAGATTGAGCATACATTTGAAATAGACTTCATACATCAAATGAAAGATGAACTGCTTCTTGCAAAATTTCTTTTCTCAATAAGATGAAAATGTTGATTATTGCTGAAGATTTTGTGAAGAATGTAATAGTGCTAGACCAAAATTGAAAGGTTCAAAATGATTTATGCAATCTTTCTGAAAGCTTCATCAGCAGTTTTAATTGGCCTTATAGGGAACTGTTCATTTCATCAAATTCTATAGAAGCAACTGGAATGGATTCATGTATATTTCTTTCATCACATTATGCTCACTCTTTTTCTTCTATTATCACCTATGGGAACTGCTATGTTAGCCTGGAAGTTACACATATTATTAGTCATATTCACTGTTAAAATTAATTTGAGTCAAATACCATCTTTTTTCATATGTGCTAAAAAAGTAAACACATATACATCTTTAGATCTGTGCATTTGTTTATTCTAGACAGAGCTAAGGAAGGTATAAATTTGAGCTCCAATATTATAGAAAGCATCCAATGCATTATTTACCAACAATTTTTTAAAAGATTTATTTATTTGAGAGAGAGACAGAGACAGAGAGAGCACAAGCAGGGGGAGAGGCAGAGGGAGAAGGAGAAGCAGACTCTTCACTGACTGGGACCCCTACGTGGGGCTTGATCCCAGGACCTGGAGATCATGACCTGAGCCGAAGGCAGATGCTTAACCATCTGGCCACCTAGGCGCCCCTGTCAACAAATTTTTTAAATAATATTTTGTGCTTTGGAGTAAGGCAGGATTTCAAAAAAATGCCTTTCTTTTTAGAATATGCCATCACTTTGTAGCCATTAAAAAAAAATCTCTGAACAATTTCCCTTCCCAACTCTCCAAATGCATATGCAAACAATGACATACATTTGCGACCAGGATTTGTGGTGTGATGATATGGAAATTCTGCCTTTTAACTTTTTTTTTGGTATAAGAGCAGTAAAAGTTGTGCATTTTCTTTTTGTGTGTGTGAATAATGCTGCTTCATTGATTTTGTGGTCTCATCTGTGAAGGAACTAATCTTGATCTTTCAATCTCTGTCTTTTATAACTTTTTAATGACATAGCTCAAGATGGGATTATATGACAGATGAAATTATTTCCAAAGAGCAGCAGTAATGAGAATATTACTTATTCTATAAGGTTTGGTTTGCTGTAGAATCTTTACAAAGCAGAGATCATTCAACAATGAAAAGGTATTCTGAATATTTCTTTCTCTGAGTCTTTTGAGTTGATAATCAAGACGATAACATTGCCTTGTTTATTTAAAGAGTGAAAACAGTATCAATTTTGTGTGTGTTTAATTAAATATGTGATTAAATAATGAGAAAATGCCATTTTATGCATTTTTTTTCAGAACATGGTAAAAAGGTTGATTAAAATTTTCTTAGTTATCTGCACATTTTTAGGTAAATTCCTTTGCTTTGTTAAACCAAACCATACCTTTCTTGGGGAGTATTTTTCTGTCTGAGTGATACAGATAGGGGCCAGTTTATTATAGTCCAATCAAGACATGTTATTGATCATAGACAATAAGAGGTAGGCTAATATCTAATAGATCAGTATTTATAGATACAAATGATATTAGCCTGTTCCAGCCTATCAGGTTAAAAGGAATTCTCTCTTACATTTTGCTGTAAGGTTTCTCCCGCTTTGGAATAGAAACACAAAATTCAGTGGTATAATTTT
Source organism: Neomonachus schauinslandi (assembly GCF_002201575.2). Taxonomy (NCBI): domain Eukaryota; kingdom Metazoa; phylum Chordata; class Mammalia; order Carnivora; family Phocidae; genus Neomonachus; species Neomonachus schauinslandi. Next base: position 82,844,793 of record NC_058404.1, read on the forward strand.
GCTCTTTAAAAAGATTTCCATAATATATCAAATGATAACTATTTTACCAACATGATTTAACATTGCCCAGACTTTTTATGGCTAAATTCTTACATTTATAGATTCCAGGTAAATCTTTTTATGCTGTATCTCTTTCCATCCCCAAAGTTCCTCAGGTTGTTGACAATTAAGAATTTTATTTATTTATTAACAACATTTTAACGTGCTTATCAAAAATTCAGTACTACCCAGGTCTTTTTATTGGTGGACTTCCCTTGGTATTGAAAATAGTTATGAACATTCATTTACTTTAGGTTTTGAACAATCAACAAAGAACCAAGAACTAAAATCTTGTAATAAATGAGCTTAACTACTTGCTTTGGTTAGGCCAAGCTTAATGGATATGATAGTATTTTCTGTGGAGGAAGTTTGCTAATATATGGAAATGTGATTTCTGTCTGAAAGTTGATTATAAATCTCTGTCTTTACTATTATTGACCTGCTAATTTTTAGGTAGACCCTATATGGGGAGACTTTTTTCCTCCATATGTTATTAATTGACTATGAACTGTTCACTTTGTAGTTTACTGCATTTCTATTTTATGCTAATTTATTTTAGATCAGATTTTTGGGTAGCCATATGAAGAATGGGCTGATGAGGGACAAGATAAGACACATAGAGACCAGTTAAGATGCTATTGCAGACCAGTTAGGATGTTAGCCAAGAAAGGACAGAGGTTTGAACTAACATAATGTCAATAGAGATGATGTTATTAAGATGATCTTTATTTATTGAAAACTTTCTGTGTGCTGGATACAGTACTATGTACTGTATGTGGATTGTTTCATTTATTACCATGTCTCTGTGAAATGGGCTCCATCCCCATTTTACAGAGTAGAAAGATGAGATCTAGAGAGATTAAATAACTTAGGTTTAATGTTATACAGTTAGCAAGTGGTATTGCTGAGATTTGACTCTAGAGCATGGTCACACAACCACCATACAACAGACAGAAGTACTTAAGAGGTAGAATTTAGAAACTGATTAGAAGCAGGGAGAATAATGCCGGGGAGCTCAGGTGTGACTCTTAGGATTCTTGATTGGGCACCCTTCTGAATGATAATGCTTGTCTATAGGCCAAGGAATACAGAATGAGGAATATGTTTGGAGGATTAGGGAGTAATGTGTTTAGTTCTGGACACCCTGAATTTAAGGTGCCTTTGAGGCACATAGAGAAAGGTCACATAGACTGTGTGGTTCTGGAGCCCTGGCAGGAATCTGGTCCAGAGTGCTTGGCATGATGCCTGACATTGTATAATTCTCGATGAATATTTGTTAGATAAAATGATAGATGGAGAGAGAGGGAGAGAGAAGAAGAAGAAGAAGCAGGAGGAGGGGAGCAGGAAGAGGAAGAAGAAGGAGGAGGAGGGGAAGATGAGGAAGAAGAAGAAGGAGGAGGAGGGGAAGATGAGGACGAGGAAGAAGGAGGAGGAGGGGGAGGAGGTGGTGGAGAGGGAGGAGGATGGGGAGGAGGAGGAGAAGGAAAAAGGGAAGAGAAGAGAATTGGTAATCATGAGTACAGTTGGTACTTCGGACTATGGGCATGGATAAAATTACCCAAGGACAGTGTGTCAAATGAAAAGAGAAGAACTCAGAATAGCTCTGGGGCACATTAGAATTTAAGAGTCAGATAAAGGGGGCAGTGCCTGGATGGCTGAGTTGGTTAAGGGTGAGACTCTTGATTTTGGCTCAAGTCATGGTCTCAGGGTCATGGGATCAAGCCCCGCATCAGGCTCCGTGCTCAGCCCTGCTTCTACTTGAGATTCTCCTCCTCCCCTCGGCCCTTCCCCCATGCTCTCTCTCTCTCAAATAAATAAATAGCACAAATCTTTTTAAAAAAAGAGTCAGAAGAACTCTTTTTTTAAAAGAAGAAAGGAAGAGGAACTTGAAAAGATGACAGAGAAGAACAAGAATTTTAAGAGAGTGATACCACAGAAGCCAGGAAGATTGAGGATTTCAAGAAGGATATTAAGCATCAATGATGCATGAGCGTCAATAAAGCCTCCCCCCACACACCAATAATATCTCTTTTGCTTAAATCACTGGCAACATACATTCTTCCTGATATAATCTCTTGAGAGAACTTGAGGAGTGTGGCATGGAATAAAGAGATTTAGGATTCTGTTAGCATTGGTGAGAGAAACAAGACAGGATCCAACTACAGTACTGTTCCTCCCTCCTCACCACCCATCTGTGGTTTCACTTTCTGTGGTTTCAGTTACCCATGGTCAGAAGCAAACGATCCTCTTCTGTATCTTCTTCACAAGGTAGTGCCTAATGCTTTGTCACAATGCCTACAACATTCGCTTCACTTCATGCAGGCATTCATTTTATCATCTCACATCGCAAGAAGGTGAGTACAGTATAATAAGGTATTTTGAGAGAAAGACCACATCCACATAACTTTTATTATAATACATTGTTCTAATTGTTTTATTTTGTTGTTTTTGTGGTTAATCTCTTACTGTGCCTAATTTATAAATTAAACTTTTCATAGGTATGCCTTATTGGAAAAAACAGTATATATAGGGTTTGGTACTATCTATATTTTCAGGAATTCAGCAGGGGTCTTGGAACATACCTCCTATGGATAAGGGGGGGATGACTGTAGAGACAGATTAAAGGATTGCCTAGAAACACTGAGGTCCTACTGAAGCATAAAACCATTCCCTTCATTTGTAATTACTTTTTGTTTGTTTGCTTCCACCATTCCAACCTCCAGTAGAAAATAGACTATAGGGAGTAAGGAGATAACTTATCTAGAATAGTTATACTAACTTTTTAGAATCACTGTTGTTTAGTAGGTGACCCACTAGGAATAGTTTTTAAGACAAATTTCATTGTATTTATAAGAAAATAAGCACCTTTTAAGAATTTTTCAGTTAAAGCTTGTCAAAGGGCAAAAATAATGTTTGATTTACCTGGGGTTATTTAAATGCTGAATAAAGTCTTAATCCTCATCCAAATTCTTCATCATAGATTGTTCACACTATTAAGGACACTTTCCAATTAAATTTGTGAATTTATGGATCTTAATGTACTATAAGCATTCTCCATAATTCACACTTAAATGACTAGCTTACCAAAAATAGGATCTGACTCCAGGACATATGGTATTCACATAGATCATCAGTATGCATTTATCAGTATGCAATTATCATTTGTTGTCTGTCATTCCTCAGAAATAAGTTTTTATGGTTTTGTGGAGTTTTACAGCTCATACATTCTTTTGCTGCTGATAACTTTTCACATATTGTGAATTTGTAGTAAATTTTATTGTTGATGATAAATAATAGAACAGTAATAAAAAATATGTTAGTGGAATGAATAGCAAGGTAGAAATATGCTACAAAGAGATGATTTGGTGAACAACTTTTCTGATTTCACTTTGAATATGATTCAATTTCAGGAAAAGAAATTTATATTAGACACTTGAAAAAATGCTTTGGTCCTAGAATTGTGATTTTGATATTCAAGAGAAATTGAATGTCTTCTTTGATGCTGTGCAGGAGCCACACACAACTTCTTTATACTAGTGGGTGTTTTCTTGAGTTATTCAAACTGGTTTTCCATTTGTCAGATGGGATAATGATACTTTATAGTGTTGTCATAAGTATAATCCAAGTGACCCCAAATAAAATATTTATATAAACTCAGTTATGCTTTTGTTATCTACTGTGCAAGCTCCAGCACCTTGTTCAGTATTCTAAGAGATTCCCTGGGATATCTAAATAATTTTAAAACACTTATTGTGGAAGTCTGCAGAGGTACTTCAAGGGTTCTGCAAGCACTTAATTTGAATATCAGTTTTTATTGTATGGTGACTAACATAACATAATAAAATAAAATTTTAAAAAAGATTTTATTTATTTATTTGAGAAAGAGAGTGAGAACAAGCAGGGAGAGGGACAGAGGGAGAGGGAGTAGCCGACTCCCCGCTGAGCAGGGAACCTGATGTGGGGCTCAATCCCAGGACCCTGGGATCATGAACTGAGCCAAAGTCAGATGCTGAACCGATTGAGCCACCCAGGCGCCCCTTGAATATCATATACATATATACATGCATACATACATACATATATACATACACACATACATACATATGTATATATTAGTTTCAGAGGTAGAATTTAGTGATTCATCAGTTGCAGATAACACCCGGTGCTCATTACATCAAGTGCCCTTCTTAATGCCCATCACCCAATTACCACATCCCCCCCCACACCTCCGGTCCAGCAGCCCTCAGGAAACCCTTTGTTTCTAATAGTTAAGAGTCTCTTATGGTTTACCTCCCTCTCAGCTTTCATCTTATTTTATTTTTCCTTCCTTTCCCCTATGTTCATCTGTTTTGTCTCTTAAATTCCACATATGAGTGAAATCATATGGTATTTGTCTTTCTCTGATTGACTTATTTCACTTGGCATAATATCCTCTAGTTCCATCCACATCGTTGGATGGCAAATGGCAAGATTTCATTTAATATCATTTTTACATTAACTTTTTATTTATCACACACAAATACACAAAACTACTGTAAGGCTTATAACAAGAACAGCTGTTCTTCTCTCTACCCTCCCTACCCCCAATCCCTTCTCCACTGCTTTCAATGCTATTTAGTTTTTTCTTCTGTTATTTCCACCATATTTCTAATATACTGCTCTTCTTTTATTTTTAAATTTTAGAAATAATTTATTTAAAACATTAAAAAACAAAAAATGGAAATTAGACAATGATAAGATAATAATTTTTAAATTTCAGGCTTTCTTTCAGCTTGCCTCCTACTATGTAAGATGAAGATATAGCTCTTGTATTTCTCCCTGTGCTACCCATTGCATACACAGCCACAGACCTACACATTCCTTTGCCCTCTTTCCTCTCCGTACAACTATGTCATAAATGAATGATTTTTTTGTTTAATGATTTTTTGTTTAAATGAATGATATTTGTACATATAGTTATAAATATGTAAATATTGTTCATAGCTAAGCCATGTTTCTATTTCCTTTCTTGTACAATTTTTACCTTTCATTGAGTTAACATTGCTTCATTTTAAAAAATTTGCTTTGTTTTCTGTTTCTTTTTCTAATTGTTTTTTTTTGAGTGAAGTTGATACACAGTGTTACATTAGTTTCAGGTGCACAATATAGCTATTTGACAAGTTTAAACATTATGCTGTGCTCATCACAAGGGTAGCTACTATCTGTCAGCATACAAGGCTATTACAATATCATTGACTATATTTCTTATGCTGTACCTTTTATTCCTGTGACTTATTCATTCCATAACTGGAAGCTTGTATCTCCCAATCCCCTTCACCCATTTTGCCCATCCCTCCTACCCTTCTTCCCTTTGGCAGCCATCAGTTTGTTCTTTGTACTTATAGGCCTGATTCTGCTTTTTGTTTGTTTATTCATTTTTGTTTTTTAGATTCCACATGAGTGAAATCATGTGGTATTTGCCTTTCTCAATCTGACCTATTTCACTTAGCATAATACCCTCTAGGTCTTTCCATGCTGTTGCAAATGGTATGATCTTATCCTTTTTATGGCTGTGTAATATTCATGTGTGTGTGTGTGTGTGTGTGTGTGTGTGTATCTCACATCTTCCTTACCCATTTGTCTATCCAGGGACTCAGGTTGCTTCCATATTTTGGCTATTGTAAATAATGCTGCAATAAACATAGGGGTGCATATATTTTTTCAAATTAGCGTTTTTGATATATTTGGATAAATACCCAGTAGTGGAATTATTGGATTATATGGTATTTCTATTTTTAATTTTTTGAGGAACTTCAATACTGTTTTCCACAGTGGCTGTATCAATTTACATTCCCACCAACAGTGCCTGAGGGTTCCTTTTTTTCCACATCCTTGCCAATATTTGTTATTTCTTATCTTTTTTATTTCGGCCATTTTATAGGTATAGGTGATATCTCATTGTGGTTTTGATTTGCATTTCTTTGATGATTAGTGATCTTGAGCATCTTTTCATGTGTCTGTTGGCCATTTGTATGTCTTCTTTGGAAAAATGTCTATTCAGGTCCTCTGCCCATTTTTAATAGATTGTTCTTTTTGGTGTTGAGTTGTATAAATTCTTTTTTGTTTGTTTGTTTAAATTCTTTATACATTTTGGATACTAACCCCTTACTGAATGTATCTTCTCTCGTTCAGTAGGTTGCCTTTTTGCTTTGTTAATGGTTTCCCTTGCTGTGCAAAAGCTTTTTATTTTGATATGGTCACAAGAGTTTATTTTTGCTTTTGTTTTTCTTTCCTTAGCAGACCTATCTAGAAAAATGTTGCTATGCTCATGTCAGAGAAATTACTGCCTGTCTTCTCTTCTAGGATTTTTTTTTCTTTTTATTTTTTTATTCTTATGTTAATCCCCATACATTACATCATTAGTTTTAGATGTAGTGTTCCATGATTCATTGTTTGTGCATAACACCCAGTGCTCCATGCAGAATGTGCCCTCCTCAATACCCACCACCAGGCTAATCCATCCTCCCACGCCCCTCCCCTCTAGTACCCTCAGTTTATTTTTCAGAGTCCATCGTCTCTCGTGGTTCGTCTACCCCTCCGATTTCCCCCGCTTCATTCTTCCCCTCCTGCTACCTTCTTCTTCTTCTTTTTTTTTTTCTTAACATATATTGCATTATTTGTTTCAGAGGTACAGATCTGAGATTCAACAGTCTTACACAATTCACAGCGCTCACCATAGCACATACCCTCCCCAATGTCTCTCACCCAGCCACCCCATCCCTCCCACCTCACCCCCACTCCAGCAACCCTCAGTTTGCTTCCTGTGATTAAGAATTCCTCATATCAGTGAGATCATATGATACAGGTCTTTCTCTGTTTGACTTATTTCACTCAACATAATACCCTCCAGTTCCATCCACGTCGTTGCAAATGGCAAGATCTCATTCCTTTTGATGACTACATAATATTCCATTGTATATATATACCACTTCTTCTTTATCCATTCATCTGTCGATGGACATCTTGGCTCTTTCCACAGTTTGGCTATTGTGGACATTGCTGCTATAAACATCGGGGTGCACGTACCCTTTCGGATCGCTACTTTTGTATCTTTGGGGTAAATACCCAGTAGTGCAATTGCTGGGTCATATGGTAGCTCTATTTTCAACTTTTTGAGGAACCTCCATACTGTTTTCCAGAGTGGCTGCACCAGCTTGCATTCCCACCAACAGTGTAGGAGGGTTCCCCTTTCTCCGCATCCCCGCCAACCTCTGTCGTTTCCTGACTTGTTAATTTTAGCCATTCTGACTGGTGTGAGGTGGTATCTCATTGAGGTTTTGATTTGGATTTCCCTGATGCCGAGCGATATTGAACACTTTTTCCTGTGTCTGTTGGCCATTTGGATGTCTTCTTTGGAAAAATGTCTGTTCATGTCTTCTGCCCATTTCTTGATTGGATTCTTTGTTCTTTGGGTGTTGAGTTTGATGAGTTCTTTATGGATTTTGGATACTAGCCCTTTATCTGATCTGTCATTTGCAAATATCTTCTCCCATTCTGTCGGTTGTCTTTTGGTTTTGTTGACTGCTTCCTTTGCTTTGCAAAAGCTTTTTATCTTGATGAAGTCCCAATAGTTCATTTTTGCCCTTGCTTCCCTTGCCTTTGGCGATGTTTCTAGGAAGAAGTTGCTTCAGCTGAGGTCAAAGAGGTTGCTGCCTGTGTTCTCCTTTAGGATTTTGATGGACTCCTGTCTCACATTGAGGTCTTTCAACCATTTGGAGTCTATTTTTGTGTGTGGTGTAAGGAAATGGTCCAGTTTCATTCTTCTGCATGTGGCTATCCAATTTTCCCAACACCATTTGTTGAACAGACTGTCTTTTTTCCATTGGACATTCTTTCCTGCTTTGTCAAAGATGACTTGACCATAGAGTTGAGGGTCCATTTCTGGGCTCTCTATTCTGTTCCATTGATCTATGTGTCTGTTTTTGTGCCAGTACCATGCTATCTTGATGATGACAGCTTTGTAATAGAGCTGGAAGTCCGGAATTGTGATGCCGCCAGCTTTGCTTTTCTTTTTCAACATTCCTCTGGCTATGCGGGGTCTTTTCTGGTTCCATACAAATTTTAGGATTATTTGTTCCATTTCTTTGAAAAAAGTGGATGGTATTTTGATGGGGATTGCATTGAATGTGTAGATTGCTCTAGGTAGCATTGACATCTTCACAATATTTGTTCTTCCAATCCATGAGCATGGAACGTTTTTCCATTTCTTTGTGTCTTCCTCAATTTCTTTCATGAGTATTTTATAGTTTTCTGAGTACAGATCCTTTGTCTCTTTGGTTAGATTTATTCCTAGGTATCTTATTGTTTGGGGTGCAATTGTAAATGGGATCGACTCCTTAATTTCTCTTTCTTCTGTCTTGTTGTTGGTGTATAGGAATGCCACTGATTTCTGTGCATTGATTTTATATCCTGCCACTTGACTGAATTCCTGTATGAGTTCTAGCAGTTTTGGGGTGGAGTCTTTGGGGTTTTCCACATAAAGTATCATATCATCTGCAAAGAGTGAGAGTTTGACTTCTTCTTTGCAGATTTGGATGCCTTTTATTTCTTTTTGTTGTTTGATTGCTGTGGCTAGGACTTCCAATACTATGTTGAATAGCAGTGGTGATAGTGGACATCCCTGCCGCGTTCCTGACCTTAGGGGGAAAGCTCTCATTTTTTCCCCATTGAGAATGATATTCGCTGTAGGTTTTTCGTAGATGGCTTTTATGATATTGAGGTATGTACCCTCTATGCCTATACTCTGAAGAGTTTTGATCATGAAAGGATGCTGTACTTTGTCAAAAGCTTTTTCTGCATCTATTGAGAGGATCATATGATTCTTGGTCTTTCTTTTGTTAATGTATTGTATCACATTGATTGATTTGCGGATGTTGAACCAACCTTGCAGCCCAAGGATAAATCCCACTTGGTCATGGTGAATAATCCTTTTAATGTACTGTTGGATCCTATTGGCTAGTATTTTGGTGAGAATTTTTGCATCCATGTTCATCAGGGATATTGGTCTGTAATTCTCCTTTTTGATGGGGTCTTTGTCTGGTTTTGGGATCAAGGTAATGCTGGCCTCATAAAATGAGTTTGGAAGTTTTCCTTCCATTTCTATTTTTTGGAACAGTTTCAGAAGAATAGGTATTAATTCTTCTTGAAATGTTTGGTAGAATTCCCCTGGGAAGCCATCTGGCCCTGGGCTTTTGTTTTTTGGGAGATTTTTGATGACTGCTTCAATTTCCTTAGTGGTTATAGGTCTGTTCAGGTTTTCTATTTCTTCCTGGTTCAGTTTTGGTAGTTGATACATCTCTAGGAATGCATCCATTTCTTCCAGGTTATCTAATTTGCTGGCATAGAGTTGCTCATAATATGTTCTTATAATTGTTTGTATTTCTTTGGTGTTGGTTGTGATCTCTCCTCTTTCATTCATGATTTTGTTGATTTGGGTCATTTCTCTTCTTTTTGATAAGTCTGGCCAGGGGTTTATCAATCTTGTTAATTCTTTCAAAGAACCAGCTCCTAGTTTCGTTGATCTGTTCTACTGTTCTTTTAGTTTCTATTTCATTGATTTCTGCTCTGATCTTGATTATTTCTCTTCTCCTGCTGGGTTTAGGCTTTATTTGCTGTTCTTTCTCCAGCTCCTTTAGGTGTAGGGTTAGGTTGTATACTTGAGACCTTTCTTGTTTCTTGAGAAAGGCTTGTATTGCTATATACTTTCCTCTTAGGACTGCCTTTGCTGCATCCCAAAGATTTTGAATAGTTGTGTTTTCATTTTCATTGGTTTCCATGTATTTTTTAAATTCTTCTTTAATTTCCTGGTTGACCCATTCATTCTTCAGTAGGATGCTCTTTAGCCTCCATGTATTTGAGTTCTTTCCGACTTTCCTCTTGTGATTGAGTTCTAGTTTCAAAGCATTGTGGTCTGAAAATAGGCAGGGAATGATCCCAATCTTTTGGTACTGGTTGAGACCTGATTTATGACCTAGGATGTGATCTATTCTGGAGAATGTTCCATGGGGACTAGAGAAGAATGTGTATTCTGTTGCTTTGGGATGGAATGTTCTGAATATGTCTGTGAAGTCCATTTGGTCCAGTGTGTCATTTAAAGTCTTAATTTCCTTGTTGATCTTTTGCTTAGACGATCTGTCCATTTCAGTGAGGGGGGTGTTAAAGTCCCCCACTATTATTGTATTGTTGTCGATGTGTTTCTTTGCTTTTGTTATTAATTGGCTTATATAATTGGCTGCTCCCATGCTAGGGGCATAGATATTTACAAGTGTTAGATCTTCTTGTTGGATAGACCCTTTAAGTAGGATATAATGTCCTTCCTCATCTCTTATTACAGTCTTTGGTTTAAAATCTAATTTGTCTGATACAAGGATTGCCACCCCAGCTTTCTTTTGGTGTCCATTAGCATGGTAAATGGTTTTCCACCCCCTCACTTTCAATCTGGGGGTGTCTTTGGGTCTAAAATGAGTCTCTTGCAGACAGCATATTGATGGGTCTTGTTTTTTAATCCAGTGTGATAGCCTGTGTCTTTTGATTGGGGCATTGAGCCCATTTACATTCAGGGTAACTATTGAAAGATAGGAATTTAGTGCCATTGTATTACCTGTAATGTGACTGTTACCGTATATTGTCTGTGTTCCTTTCTGGTCTATGTTGCTTTTAGGGTCTCTCTTTGCTTAGAGGACCCCTTTCAAGATTTCCTGTAGGGCTGGTTTTGTGTTTGCAAATTCCTTTAGTTTTTGTTTGTCCTGGAAGCTTTTTATCTCTCCTTCAATTTTCAGTGACAGCCTAGCTGGATATAATATTCTTGGCTGCATATTTTTCTCATTTAGTGCTCTGAATATATCCTGCCAGTCCTTTCTGGCCTGCCAGGTCTCTGTGGATAGGTCTGTTGCCAGTCTAATGTTTCTACCATTGTAGGTTACATATCTCTTCTCCTGAGCTGCTTTCAGGATTTTCTCTTTGTCTCTGAGACTCGGTAGTGTTACTATTAGATGTCAGGGTGTTGACCTGTTTTTATTGATTTTGAGAGGAGTTCTCTGTGCTTCCTGGATTTTGATGCCTGTTTCCTTCCCCAAATTAGGGAAGTTCTCTGCTATAATTTGCTCCATTATACCTTCTGCCCCTCTCTCCCTTTCTTCTTCTTCTGGGATCCCAATTATTCTAATGTTGTTTCGTCTCATGGTATCGCTTATCTCTCAAATTCTGCCCTCGTCATCCAGTAGTTGTTTATCTCTCTTTTCCTCAGCTTCTTTATTTTCCATCATTTGGTCTTCTATATTACTGACTCTCTCTTCTGCCTCATTTATCCTAGCAGTAGCGCCCCCATTTTTGATTGCACCTCATTAATAGCCTTTTTGATTTCTACTTGGTTGGATTTTAGTTCTTTTACTTCTCCAGAAAGGGTTTCTCTAATAAATTCCATATTTTTTTCAAGCCCAGCTAGTATCTTTAAAAAGATGATTCTGAACTCTAGATCTGACATCGTACTAATGTCTGTATTGAGTAGGTCCCTGGCAGTCGGTACTACCTCTTGTTCTTTTTGTTGAGGTGATTTTTTCCATCTTGTCCTTTTGTGCAGAGGAGAATAGATTAATGAGAGAACAAAATGCTAGCAGAGTAACAACGTCCCCAGAAAATATACTCTCAACAAGTCAGAAAAGACCTGAAGCAGTGGAAAAAGAAACGCAAAGAGAAAAAAAGAAAAAGAAAAAGATAAAGATAAAAAGAAACAAAAACAAACAAAACAAAACAACAACAACAACAAAAAACCAGAATGTGATCAAATATGATCAGGCTGGTATATAGATCAGTGCCACACACTAGATTTGGGGTGTATTTTGGTCTTTTAGAAGAAAGTGCCTCCCAAAATTTTAAAGAAAGAAAAACTTATATATGTACAAAAATAAGGGTTGATATGATGAAGGGATGGAATATGACTGTAAAGATGGAAATTATAAAAAATTTTATAAAAGGAATTGATAAGAAGTTGTTTGAAAAAAGAAAGAAGAGGATTTAAAAAAAGAGAAAAAAGAAAAAAAAAGGGAGAGAATGTGATCGGGCAGGGGAGTAGAAAAAACCATATACTAGAGATTTAGGGTATATTTTAATCTGTTAGAAGAAACTATCTCAAAATTTTAAAGAGAGAACAACTTATATATATATGCCAAAAATACGGGTAACTACTATGAAGGGATAGAAATGACTCTAAAAATGAAAAATAAAAATGTTTTTTAAAAAAAGGGATTGATAAGATGTTGGTTGAAAAAGGGAAAAAGAAAAATTCAAAAAGGAAAAAAGACAGTTAAAAAAAAATTAACTTTGAAAGACTAAAGAATCATGGTAAAAAAGCCATGAATTCTATGTGCAGTATTCCCCTAGCGCTGGAGTTCTGCCGTTCTCATTGATCGGTAAACTTGGTCTTGGCTGGCTGTTCTCGCTGATCTTCTGGGGAGGGGCCTGTTGCCGTGGTTTCCAAATGTTTCTGCCAGAGGCGGAATTGCCCCGCCCTTGCCCAGTCTGGGCTAAGTAATCTGCTCGGGTTTGCTCTCCCGGGCTTTTGTTCCCTGCGAGCTTTCCGTACAGCTTTGGAGGTGGAGAGTGAAAATGGCGGCCTCCCAATCTCCGCCCCGGAGGAGCCGAGAACTCGGGGCCCCAGTTCTCAGTGAGCCCCCAGAGAAAAGCCTTCAGTCACTCCCGTCTCCCCGGTCTCCGGCTGCACTCTGTGCTCACCCGGCCTGTGACCGCGCGTTTCTATCTCTGGCACCCGACCCCGGGTGGAGTCTCCAAACCCAGCAGATCCCTGCGGCGCCCTCCCGCGCGGCTCCTCCCGGGGGAGGAAGGTGAGTCTCCCCGGGTCTGCTGCTTGTTGGGTCCCTGCTGGAGGAGAAGTGGCCCGACTGTGCCGCGGATCACAGTTTATGGCAACCCCAAGCTGAGACCCCGCGCCTGGGCTCCGCCTCTGCAGCCGGCTTCCCTGCTCTGTGACCTGGGAGCTCTGCCACACTCAGGCACCCCCGGTCTTTCTGTGACCCGAGGGTCCTGAGACCACACTGTCCCGGAGGGTTCCACCCCCCGCTTAGCCACCAGAGTGACGTCCCTCAGCGGAGCAGACCTTCAAAAGTTCCGATTTTGTGCTCCGCGGCTCTATCACTTGCCAGAAGCGGCCGACGGAGGCCCCTCCCCCGCCGTCTATCCTCCCAAATATCGCCTCAGATTCACGCACGTCCTACCTTCCAGAAAGTGGTCGCTTCTCTGTTCAGAGAGTTGTTGCTCTTCTTTTCTTCAATCTCCTGTTGAGTTTGTAGGTGTTCAGAATGGTTTGATCCCTATCCAGCTGAATTCCTGAGAGGAGACGAAATCCAGGTCTCCTACTCCTCCGCCATCTTGCTCCGCCCCTCTTCTAGGATTTTTATGGTTTCAGGTTTCACATTTAGATATTTAATCCATTTTGAGATTATTTTTTTATATAATGTTAGAAAGTGGTCCAGTTTCATTCTTTTACATGTAGTTGTACAGTTTTCCCAGCACCACTTATTGAAGAGACTGTCTTTTCCCCATTGTATATTCTTGTCTCCTTTGTTGTAGATTAATTGACCATATAATCATGGATTTGTTTCTAGGCTCTCTATTTTGTTCTTTCTATGTTTCTTTTATTAATTTAGCCCACAAATTTCCCATAGAACTTTGAAATTCTTCTCAGTATAGTAAAATACATTGATGATTTGTCCGTTTTATGTTTTTTTTTCTGAAGCCAATGCTCTCAGAGCCCTTGTTAGACCCCAGCTGGGATTGACAGCTCTGTAGGCCTGGTGGGACTCTCCTTCACCAACATGTTGGGAGTCCTCTTTATCTCTATCCCTTTCTGTGTTCTGCTTTCCATGCTCCTCCTTTTTGGTTTACCTCTTCATTTTAGTGGAGATCATTTGCCTAAGATGGTGCATTGGAGTGAAATTGTTGAGATCTTGCATGTCATTAAATATCTTTTCTGCTCTCATACTTATTTAATAGAGGGGTTGGGTATAGCATTTTTGGGTAGAAGGTAATTTTCTGTTAGAATTTTGAAGGAATGCCTTTTTTGTCCTTTTGCTTTTCACTGGCAATTTGTATGTTGAATGAATAAGGAACTTACATTTAGTCATATGTCTTCAAGAGCTTGGAGTCTGGTGAGTGAGTAGAATATGGAAAGAAAGGGTTAATGTTTATATATTTACCATATATCAGGCAATAGTATATTATTTAGTTTAATCTTCATAAAATTTAACTTTCTACTAAAGCAACTGAGGCTTGGAGAAATAATTTGCCCAGGGTCACTCAGAGAGATAAAGATTTAAATATATATGTAGTTGTAGTACATGTTTTTCTCATTCTCTAATGCTGCCTTCCAAATATACCAGTGACATCTTGTTTGATCTCAGTTAGCAGTTTGATATTGCAGTTCTTAGGGGCATGGCTTCTGGTTTCATATCTGCCTCTTTCTAGCAGAATTATGACTTATTATGGATAGAGTACTTAGAGAAATACAGTAGATTCTGTATAATGCTAGCTATTGTAATTATTAAAGTTGATTTTCAAGTGGACTCTTCTGGGTCCTGCTCTCCGCTCTCACTCTGTTTGTCTAATTAACTTCTCATTCTTAAAGTTATCAGCTCCAGTTTCACTTCCCGAGTAAAGCCATTCCAACCAGACAAAGCCTCACCTCCAAAACTGAATGTTTCCATCTACCTCTCACATTGTAAACTTATGGAACTTAGTAATTTTCTTTCATATTACAGTTGGTAATTATGTGTTTTTGTGAATATTTATTTCAAATCTGTTTTCCATACTGAAGTGTGTGCTCCATGCCTTTTTTGCTTACTTTTATACCCATAGCAAGTACTTGGAACATAGGTATTACATAAATATTTGTTGAAATATAAGTTGAATAAGTGAATATTCAGCACATGCAAGTCTAAATATCTGTTTTCTCCCTTACTGCAATAATATATTTTAACAGGAGGTTAATAAATAACAAACAACAACTACTATCATTTTTTTTCTATGTTTCTTATGCATCTTATGCATCTAAATGTAGGGAGAAACTGTTCTCCCTATATGTCTGCCTCAGAGAGTTTGCAGGTCATTAATGGTTTAATTAGTGGGTTGCAAAGTCAATTTAGTGGGTTATGACCAGTTTTAAAAACATGATATATAATAGAGGAGAAAATATCAGAGTACATCACATATAACAAGGGGTAAGTATTGTCTCATGAAACACTTGTTTCAAATTTTATCTATATGTATCTGTACACACATATATTATTTTGTGAAATGGATCACATTATAATAAAGAAAAAAATTTACCATGAGTATGGTTAAAATGTCTTGCCAAGTCAATTGCTCTAGGGCAGAGATTGGCAAACTTTTTTGGTGAAGGGCTAGCTAGTAAATATTTTCAGTTTTGTGGTTCATATGGTCTTTGTCACAACTATTCAACTCTGTCATTGTAGTGTGAAAGCAGCCATGAAAAATAAGTAAATGACTGGATATGGCTGTTTCCAATACAACTTGACAAAAACAAAAGGCTGGATGAATTTGACTTATAGGTCCTGGCTTTCTGACTCCTGCTCCAGGGGAACAGGTTGGTGGGGAAGCTTCTATACCTCTCCACCCTGTTAGTTGAAGGAGAGGGGGACATAGGCTGCACCCTGAGCTAAGTTAACTCAGGCTCTTATTCTTGTTTCTTTCTTTGCATTTCTGACTATGTGATAGAATTGAAAGAGAGTAGGCAGTGTTTTCTTCTGTGTAAAGGGGAGCTTGCCACTCTCTTTACAAGGCTTTTGCCTATGTCTTGCATGTTATGCACTGCATTATGGTATGCGTGACTGGAGCCCCCTAGAGTTGTGCCATCTAGCAGCTGGCTGCCTGGAAAGTAGCTTTAGAGTCTACTCTGCAATTCTGCTTCTAAGAGTAGGTCTTAAGGACCAGACTCAGGGTGTTAGTAGGATGCCTACTTAGATCTCAAGTCCAATCCATGTTCTCAAATCCAGCTGTTAATAGACCTGAATTTTAAAGTGATTGTGCTTTTGTTTTGATGAAATAAAATGGATTCTATTGTTATAAGTTCTTCATAAGAGTACTTTTTAATTTATAACACAGAGGGGTGAGTTGAAGTTCTCCAAACTTCCAACATTAAAGATCAGATATTCAAACTATATTTCAAAAGCCAAAAAGTGGACGTTAGATTTTCCATTCTCTCCTGAATAATGTATGTCTCTCAAACTTTTCTCACTTCAAACAACCTGAGAAATATGACACACTAAGGTGATTCTGATTTGGAGTGAGGACGAGTTGTTGAGGGATGGAATCTATTGAGAATAACTGCTTTAGAAGAGTTGGCAGATGTAATAGATTGGCTATACCAAATTCTTTTGTAATCCCCTCCTTTTTTTCTTCTACAGAGTGCTTGAAAATCTTTTTTTTTTTTTTAAGATTTTATTTATTTGACAGAGAGAGAGAGAGAGAGCACAAGTAGACAGAGTGGCAGGCAGAGGGAGAGGGAGAAGCAGGCTCTCCACCGAGCAGGGAGCCGGATGTGGGGTTTGATCCCAGGACCCCAAGACCATGACCCCAGCCGAAGGAAGGCAGCCGCCTAACCGACTGAGCCACCCGGGTGCCCCAGAGTGCTTGAAAATCTTAAAGATTCATGTTCTTTAGATTCTCTTGAAGCTAAGGTGAGCCATGTGACATAGTTATGGTAAATGAAATAGAAGTATTTCCCCCCCTTTTCTTTCTAGATGAGATGGTTCCTAGCAGGTGCCTGCAGGTGCAGCAGCTGTCTTGCGTGCATGGCCAGGAAAACTCCCTGCCTAGGATGCTGGAACAGGAGATGGAAGGAATCTGTTTGCTTGATAACACCACTGAGCCTTTGGATCCCCTACCCCCAGACTTTCTGTTGCATGAGTTAAATGAGTTCCTATGGTTTAAACAACTATTAGTCAAGCTTTTAGTTTAGGGGTGAACACAATCCTAAATGATACCAAAAGAAGCTTGTTAGATGGAGACTCTTATTATAAAATAATGCTAGGAGTACATAACCTAGGTAATGACAGGGAAAAAAAAACATTTGTTTTCAACTTATTACTTTGAATGAATAATAAGTTGTAAGTTATTTGTAATGCTAAATCATTATTTCTATAAATGCAAGAAGTTGTAGTGAGACTCTTAGAACTTTATAATTGCAGTAGTTTCCCAACTAGGGAAAACTTAAGATCTTTTAATCCATAATGCCCACCGAATACCTAGTATATATTAAATGCCCAATAAATTCATGTTGAATGAATAATTAAAGATACCATCGAAGAAATAAGTGAACGTGAAAGATATTTCCTGGAGGAAGTATCATAGGTGACCTCACCAAGAATATTTAAAAACACAAATCAAGAAAGGTATAGAAGTTCCTATACTCATTTCCATTGATGTCAATAAGTTTAAAAGATAGATGTAGAACCTAATATAAAAAAATTTTCATGTTCCAAAAAGATACGATCATGCCTAAATTGAAAGTGGGAAGGATAATTTAACCTGGGAGTATGTAAGCAAATAAACAAATGGAAACATTACCTTCTGATTTTATTATTCAAGTTGAAATTAATTTCTAAAATGTCCATACTCCTGCCAAACTATTTTCTGGAACTGAAAGGGACAAAATGTATAATAGGAAGCACAATGACATTTTAGAATATAAAATGATAAGTGTTTTGACTACAAGTTTGGGAATAGTCTGAGTTGTATACTTTATTATAAAACTATAATGGTAAGTATAGTGCTTTCCTGAGTTCTGTAGTAGTGAATTATTGAACCTGAGGGTTATGGGAACCCTTGGATTTGTAGCCAGTTGGTGAGAAGTGTGGGGTCCTGGGGACCCCCTGAACTTGTAGCTGGCATTGGAAGTGAGGGCAGTCTTGCAGAGGACTGAGCCCTTAACTTATGGGGTCTGTGCTAACTCCAGGTGCTTAGTGACAGAACTGAGTTGAATTACACCCAGTTTGGGATGGAATGGGGTATTTTCCATAAGAAATGACAGGCATTTGTAGCTCAGTTGCATTTTCAGACTGTGTCCTGTCTGCCATTAGGTTGACTCTATGAGGAAACACACTCCTTGATGGAGATTAGCATGCAGGTGGTTTATTGGAGAGTATTCTGGGGATCAACACTTGTTGAAAGGAAGGGAAGGGAAAGGAAGAGAGTAGGATTGGGCAGGGATGATTAGAGCTGTGATGCAGTCTCAGTGGAAGCCTCTACTATCCCTCTGGAGTATTCCACAGGTGGGATGACTCCTCAAAGCTGTACCAAGTTGGGGCTAGAGGGCTGGGACTTTAAACCATTGTATTCAGCAGTTATTATATGTAGGCCACCCTGAAAGTGCGTATAGCTGTGGATGAGAATGTTTTCGTTAGCTGAAGTGGAGAAGAAAGTTGATGACTCAGGATTGCCTACTGGTAGCACTCCCAGAGGTGCATTATCATGATTCATGATAATGAATTCTTCATTCCTAAAGGGGAGTCTGAGTGCTGCATCACAGCATCTACCCCACGGTCTACTCCTTATACTGCTCAGATCAGTTTCTTCTCAAAGGTTTTGAAAGTAGTTTCACTAGGATTCTGGTAGCCAAAACTTAGATTACTTGGATGAACTATAACCTCCACTATTGCTGATCTTGCAGTTGACTCTCATCCCTTGCCCCCTTTATTATCTATCTTATATTGCCCTCACTTTCAGCTAGAACTTGTGGTCTCAGTGTCTTACTTGGTAGCATGGCCCAGACTCTCATCCCTGAGGGGCTTGAGCCCTTGATCCACAAGAGTCAATACATTTGTCTAGTTACCATTAAAACTAGGCAAAGAGTGCCATGACATATCCCAAAGGATCCCCTGGTATCGATCATGTTATTCCTTTCTCCTATTGTATAACAGTAGTTTTACTTCCCCTTGACAGTGATCCCTGAAAGATAGTGACTTTGCCTACTTGTTCTTTATTTTTTTTAATTTTATTTTATTATGTTATGTTAGTCACCATACAATACATCATTAGTTTTTGATGTAGTGATCTGCAATTCATTATTTTCGTATAACACCCAGTGCTCCATGCAGTACGTGCCCTCAATACCCATCACTGGGCTAACCCATCCCCCCACCCCTCTCCCCTCTAAAACCCTCAGTTTGTTTCTCAGAGTCCATAGTCTCTCATGGTTTGTCTCTCCCTCCGATTTCCCCCCCTTCATTTTGCCCTTCCTTCTCCTAATGTCCTCCATGCTATTCCTTATGTTCCACATATATGTGAAACCATATGATAATTGACTTTCTCTGCTTGACTTATTTCACTTAGCATTATCTCCTCCAGTCCCATCCATGTTGATATAAAAGTTGGGTATTCCTCCTTTCTGATGGCTGAATAATATTCCATTGTATATATGGACCACATCTTCTTTATCCATTCATCTGTTGAAGGGCATCTCGGCTCTTTATACAGTTTGGCTATTGCGGACATTGCTGCTATGAACATTGGGGTGCTTATGGCCCTTCTTTTCACTACATCTGTGTCTTTGGGGTAAATACCCAGGAGTGCAATTGCTGGGTCATAGTGTAACTCTATTTTTAATTTTTTGAGATATGTCCACACTGTTTTCCTTTAAAAGAAATTGCCTGAAATATCTAGATAGTCATGTCTTATAGTTCAATGGGACTCTTGCTGTAAAACCTACTTCAAGTACTCTCCTATTGGTAAACAGGAACTCTGAATCCTAGAGCCTAGAACTGATGATGGCATGGGAAATATACATTCCTTAGTGAGTCAGTGGGAGTGATGAGAGGCAAGAGCCCCTTGGTTTCCAGGCAAAAGTATTATTCCTGTTGGGGACCTGGCATCATATAAAATTTGTTGATTTGAAATGTACACTGCATTCTGGAGGGCGGGGCACCATATTAAAAAATTATCGCATTCAAACAGGTTGTGCCTTCAACAGGCTGCCTCCTTGCTTTATGAGACCAGTAGCTTCAGGATGGTGTAGTATATGATATGACCAGTGGATCTCATGGTCCTTACCTAAGTATAGGTAAGTGTGTACTTATACTTACACCTTCTTTGCTGTAAAGTGGGCCTTTTAGTCTGATGAGATGCTATATGTGATCACATGCCGGTGGATCATTCAGTCAACCCTCTCAGAGAGGGGTAGTCTAAAGTATATCTGCTGAAAAGGCAAACCAATGCCCAGAATTTGTTTTTATTCTTATTAATTGCTGTCCTGCTTTCTGTACAGAACTAGCCCCATGTAAAAACAGTCCCCCTGTAAATACTGTTCCTTGACACTGTTGTATCACACGCCTATATGGTGGTTCCTTTTTCAGAAACTCTTTTCTTACCTGGTAGTTGTCTTGTTTTCTGGGTTATTTTTTAACTGAGGAAGAACAGCTCACCTGCCCAAGGGACCAGCCCCTGAGGCGCCCCGCCCCTGCCCACCCACCACATCCACCAGGCTCCAGAGGCTGTCTTATTCTTCCTTTAAGTCAGGAGTCACAAGCGACATTTTTTTTTTTCAATTAAGGAAAAAAAAACCCCACAGCTCTACCTTTATATATGCCAGGAGTGTCCGCATCGCTGTCCATGTTCCCTCATTTGCTGCTGCTAATGACAACATGATGACTTACTCTACTATCGAAAACTATTTTTATGTAATTAATGTATGCTTTCTTGTTTATAAATGCCTGATTTAAAAAGAAAAAAAAAGATTAATAGCTGTCCCTTCCTGAGCAAAAGTGGTTCAATGTAGTCAATTTGCTATCATGTGGCTGGTTGGTCTTTTCAAGGGCTGGTGCTATATTGAAGACTCAGCATTGGTCTTTGTTGTTGGCAGGTTGGGCGTTCAGTTGTGTAGTAGCTTAATGAGTCTTGGTAGGTGGGAGCTTATGCTACTACACTCATGTGTGGCCCCTATCCCTGACACCAGAGGAACTCTGTTCATGTGTCCATTGCACCAACCCTGTGATGGCCAATGACAGAGAATGTTGACATTACCTGATTGAATCATTTTGTTTATCTGACTTTTTAATGACTCTTCCGTGGTGGTTGCTTTCTGGTGGGCATTAATACGTGAAACAAGAATTTTCACACTTCATGCCCATTCACATACCTCTACTTTTTTTTCTTTTCTTTTTTTTTAAGGATTTTATTTATTTGAGAGAGAGAATGAGAGAGACAGAGAGCACAGAGAGATGGAGACTCCCCCACTGAGCAGGGAGCCTGATGCGGGGCTCCATCCCAGGACCCCGGGATCATGACCTGAGCCAAAGGCAGACACTTAACCGACTGAACCACCCAGGTGCCCCTACCTCTACTTTCTCTACTCCTGATACCAGTTTTTGTAGATTGTCTTCTCCAGGAAGTAGATTCTTAGATGGAATTAGTGTGTGGGAGGTTTATTAGGTATGTTTGTGGGAGCAATACCTGTAGATGGTTGTGGATTGAAGAGAGCATGATGAGGCAGAATGAAATGCTGAGCTGCTGTAATGAAGTCTGAATGGAGGCCTCAGCTGACCATATTGGGGATTATAAAGCTGGAATGAGCTGGGGAGAAAGGGCTGGGACTTTATATACATAATTTGTCAGTTACTGGATATAGGACTGCTAGAACAGAGCCATGACTTTGAGCAAGCTGACTTTCTTTAGCTGTGACAGTTCTCAGAGGGTGCTGTGGCCTAGGGCTGTCTGTCAGAATAACTAAATACTGGATAATAAATGCTCCGTTTTTGGAAGGTAATCTGGATGGCACAATTCAGTGTCCACCACTATAGGAAGTTGGAGGCCTTTTTTCACTTTGTACAATCTCGGTCTCTTTTAGTCCAAGCCACATCCATAACTTGAGACAGACCTCTTTCTGGATGATGCATCTTCATAAGCTGCAGGAAACACCATTAAGACTCTTAGTAGCCATTTGTCTAATTGAGAGTCTGCTGAGCCCCATCTTAAATCTTCTGAGATCTTAGTAAATGTTTTACAATCACATCCTTCAGTTGATCTTTACTCTGAGGCCATTTCTTTAAGAATTTTTTGCTGGAGAGATTGGGTTGAGAAACAGTTTTACATTGCAGCCCAGCAAGTCCAGGGCCCTCTATATTTCCTGTACACTGTTTGCAAACTGATTAATTCTTTCTTTGTGATCTCCCTCTTCTGGTACTTTATCATACACAGCTCAAGGGAGACAGTTGACTCTTTCAACATTCTGACTAGCTCGTTCATTAGCTTTCAAATTACTTCAGCTAACAGTATTATCAATTATTCGTCCATTACTTACCATGAGTTTCCATTTTTCCAGACTCCAGTAACAATCATCCCCGCCTCTGAGGCCTGACAACAGTTTTTTTACCATTTCCCCAGCCATCCTTGCTGTGTGTCCAGTCTTTGCCCACCACATGATCCCAAATACAATGATGCATGTTTACGTTTTTTAATTAAGTCAGGACCCTACTTCTAGGTGCCAATTTCTGTAGCAATTATTTATTGCTACATAATAATGCACCCCAAACTTTGTGGTTTAATACAACAACCCATTTATTTACCCTTTGTTTTGCAGTTTGACTAGGTTCAGCTGGGTGGTTCTTCTGCTAGTCTTTCTTGGGATCACTGTCTGGCTGCTCCCCTGGGAGTATGTGTGGCTTTTAACTGGTGCTGTTGCCTGAGGGCTTTTTTTAGTTTTAAGTCTTCTCTTGCAGGATAATCTGCGTTTTTTGTTTTTTTTGTTGTTGTTGTTGTTGTTTTTTTTTTCATAGTCATTGCAAACATTAAAAAGGGTGAGAAAATAATTCTAAAAGTTGAGTCCAATGCTTAGAAGTCACATGGCATTACATTGCCACATTCTATTGGTTAAAGAAAATCAAAGGCAAGCCCTGATCCAGGAAATAGACTCCACATCTTGATGAGAGAAATTTATAAGAATCTGTGGTAAAATTTGATATTTGCATTTTAAAATAGTCTTGGTTAGCTCTCTTTTGGTATCTTCTCCAGGCAATGTCTCTAATATTCATCCATTTTTTCATTCACTTCTTTATTCACTTATTCTTTATACTTATTCTTTATGTTATATTATTTATATTATTCTTTATTCACTTACACTTATTAAATGTAAGTTTAGCAAATATTTGTAAGATATCAAATATGTATTAGGCATTGGGATGAGCATTGGAGATGCAAAGATCTATATTTTGGAAACTGATAAACTTCAAACATTCTTTTAAAATTGCAAAATTTTGAGAGCTTTATTATGACTTTTTTTCTTGATTTTTAAATGTATTCACTGTGAAAATCTTATAACTTATGATTCAGTTGAGCCACTCAGTTGCCAATAAAAGTTATGAAAGCTGAATAAAATGTCAAGATGAACAATGCCTTTCTGTGAATGATTTTTTCTAAATTCATTTTCAGAATAGCTTGATTCCAGACCACACAAATTAATAAAGAACAAACAAAGATTTATTTTTCTCAAAAACAAAACAGGACAAAATATAGGGCTTGTTGTTTGCTTTGTTTTAAATTGAGGTTTTTTGTTTGTTTGTTTTTAATGATTCAGAGAAACCAGGCATCTATCAGTGCTATATCACCAAACCTAATGGGCCATGAATAGAAGTTATGTCTCTGGATGGGGAATTCTGATCAGTCAAGAGAACTCCAGGTTCATCTCAAGTCTTTTAGTCAAGGACTACCTGACCAGCCTCCTCCCTTCCCCCAAAGTTAGTTGCTTTTCCTCTAGGTTATTACAGCAACTGGTAGAGCACCCAGATATGGAATATTGTGAATCATTCGCTTGACATATGTAACTTCAGTTATGATCTCAAGAGCAATGACTTATCTTTGCATTATCTGGATCTAGCGTGTACTTCATGTATTGTAGACACCTAATATCTTTGTTAAATACATGAACACATGCTATGATAGTTTGCCATATGTGAATTAAGATGAAGTTAGAAATTACTCCAATTGCTTTGTAAACTTCTAGAGTGCTGGAAATACCTGTTAAAGTCATAAAAATTCAGAGTTAGAAAAAACCTTTGAGTCAATCAGATCAATACTTTTTTCTTTTTTATATAGCTGAGTGAAAAGACTCAGGGGGTTTAAGGGACTGCTTATGGTAACACAGGTAGTTAATTGTAGAATAAACACAAAACCAGAGTATTGCTCACCAGTTCACTATACCAGTTTGTTTTCTCATCCCAGGATCTCTGAATGTTAGGTCTCATTTTTAATTGGGCAGCATTTTCTCCAGTGTTGCCTAGAGTAACTATGAATATGCTCTTGTCAGCATGGACTTTACCACATTGATTGGCTAGCTCCTCAAATCACTGTTTTTATTTGAGAAAAATCTGTTGTGTTCAGGGAAAGAACTTTGGTATTTCCGTGTTATATTACTCTCCCATTCTGAACTCAGTGTATTCTTGGTACATAGAAAATGCTAAATAAAGATATGTTGTCAAATTTATTCATATTCTTGAAATGTAACTATATTCTAAATAGTCAGGAATGAAAGTGTGGAGTTGGGAAGGGACAGGCCTTATAGATGTGATTATCCATTTGGAAATGATGAGAAATAAGATTAGGATGGTAGGATATGGAGCCAGTTTATGAAACAAATTGAACAAGGAGAAAGTTTTGGAACACTGGACACCCTGCCTATTGTAAATGGCCATAGACTGTCATGCTTTTGTGTTGGGTTAGAGAGAATTGTAAATTTTTCCCTGGGGATTGGTATGAGTCAAGCAGTATATTGCTACTGCTAAGGTTGATTTGACACATATGTAGAGAAAGAGAAGCTATGTAGAGGAAGAGAGAGATATTAACACATAGATTCACACACACACAGGATCTCATAATAATCCAAGTGTGAGGTCATGAAAATAAGGTCTAAAGTAGTAGTAGGAATGCAGAATAAAGCACAAATCTCCCATCTTTAGATTAATTTAACTAGTATTTTATTTTCCAGTTGCTCCACTGTTTTTCAGAATCACTTATATTTTCTTGCTTTTCTTACCCAACTTTCACTTTGAAATATTAGTCATTTCTGTGGTACTTATGAATCTATGGAGAAAACCACTATTTTAAAGTAGTGGAGGAGATACAGGAGATATACTGGAAGCTTTCATATAGGCAAAGTTCATTTTGATTTGTTTTCATTATTACTGAATTTTATTCATCTTTTCTTTCATACCAGTCATATTGGGAGACTTTCTTAGTCTTTTTTCACAGGTGTGTCAAGTTAGACAAGGTGAAAGAAGGAAAGAGTATGTACATATGGATTTTGAAGAATAAGGGATGAGATGTGGAGCTACAGAAGCTGATGGAGGAGGGCCAAAAATTATGACTATATTTTTTATTATTCACTTTTTCTTTGTCACTTTTTCTACTCCTCCCCACCCCATTTTGGCTCAAGGGTCCTAGAGAGAGGAAGGGCCTTTATTGATTATAGAGCATTCCTGTTTCCCCACGCACTTGATTCAGCACTCTAGTAAGTAGGATGTGTTGTTCTTTGTGATCACATTTCTATAGGTTTTCAATCCTAGATAAGCCATTTCTTGGAGTTTGAAAGTACTTTCTCTGCTCTTAAATCTTCCATTTTTTTCTCTGCTCTCTATTACGAGCCTGGAGTTTCTGCACAACTGCCTTGTGATTTGGGCTGCATTTTTTTGCTCTCCAAGTGCATCTTTCATGAAAGTGATATATAAATGATATATTTAAGATTTTTTATTTATTTAAAAAAAGAGATCAATTGGTTTTTAAGCAGATTCTTCACTTGACAAAGGAATTAACCATTAGATTATTGTCAGCATAGAGTCTCACAGTGCAATTAAAGTATCTTATTAAAACTTCTATTTATACTCTAAGTCATCAAAACATGACAGAAGGATATATAAAGGTTGGCAACTGATTTTCTCAGTGGGGTCTCAGGTGGCAGCATCTCAGTAGATCACCTCATTCAGCTTTACTGGTTCAAAAACTGATTTTGATTTATTTATCTAGAGGTGATAAGCCTCACACTCAACCAGCCTACAAGATATTGATTTCTCCACTATTTCACTGAAACTGCTCTTATTGAGGTCAACCACTAGCCCCTTCTTGACAAATCTGATGGCTAATTTCCTCCCCTTATGTTACTCACGTTCTCAGCAATATTTGACTCAGCTGATTCCTCTCTTCTTGAAACTTACTGTACTTGACTTCTAAAACATACCATCCTGGTTTCTTCAGACATTACTGGCTTTTCTTTAGCCTCCTTTGCTTGCATGGCATTCTCTGCTTGATTTATACATAGTAGAGTGTTCAGGGTTCAGTCCTTAGCCCACCGTCTTCTCTGTTTGCTCTATTTATGCAATCTAATCTAGACTCATTACTTTAAATGCTATTTGTGATGATTCCCAAATTTCTATTTACATTCCTGCACTCTCTATGAGCTACAGACCTGTATATTCAACTGTCTGCTTGTTGCCTCAAATAGGATATCAAATGAGCATCTCAAATTTAACAACTCCGAAACTGAGCACTTAATTTCCACCATCCACCACACCTGCCAATTGGCTCTTACCCTTACTTTCCCCTTCTCAATAAATTCTTGATTCTTTTTTTCCCTTTCATTCCCCAAAGCTAGTCGGTCTAGCTTTGTAGCTAGACCTACAAAGAATAGGTCCTCTCAGTTCTGTCTTCAAAATATATCCCAAATTCAAGTGATCCTGTCCTATTCTCATCAACTCAGCTACCAGCTAATTCTGAGGATGTCTTGTTAGGTACATTTACATTTATGATAAATATGTCTTTTTCTATTGTTCTCTTTGACAGTATATTATGGTCTTCTTTTTTCATTTTATATATATGTATATACATACATATTTACATGTATGCATATATATAATAAATAAATATATGCATATGTGTATTTACACATACATGTATGTTTCTATTGTTAACAGAAATTCAACTGAGTAGGGCGCCTGGGTGGCTCAGTCGTTAAGCATCTGCCTTTAGCTCAGGTCATGGTCCCAGGGTCCTGGGATCGAGTCCCACATCAGGCTCCCTGCTCCACGGGAAGCCTGCTTCTCCCTCTCCCACTGCCCCCTGCTTGTGTTCCCTCTCTCACTATGTCTCTGTCAAATAAATAAATAATCTTTAAAAAAAAAAAAAGAAATTCAACTGAGTAAATTTAAAGATCACATTGGCTTTATTCAGTGATTCATGAATCAGGCAGCATCCCATCTAGGAGTAGAAAGGAGCTCCATTGCCCTGTAGACAAGAAAAGGCTTTTAAAGGCAGAAAAAGGGCAGAAAGAAGATTATTAGTAAAGAATGCATTGTTTCAGGCAAGGTCACCTTCCCAAGGGGAATGAAAGGGCCTGTTGGGTGGATTACCTCATTAATGCTGATCAGGTAATTCCAGATTGATTGATGAAGGCTTACATTCTTGGGTGGTTGAAACTGCAATTAGATTAGGTATTAAGTCTCGGTTTGCTGACATGGAGTTTAGCAGAAGTGACTCCATTTTGGGCCTGCTGTCTCCTTTTTAACACTACGTATAACTTTTGGTCTAAATAATATTTGTCACCTTGACTAAATTTGTTAGCCCAGATTCCTTTTGTTTCATATTTACCTCATATTTAATCTTTATTTTAATCCTTTGTCTTTTTAAGGGTGGTCTACTAGACAACATTTTGTTTTTTGTTTTTTTTAAATCAATTGAGTCTCTACCAATTCAATGAATATATTTATGCTATTTGTGGGTATCATGTTATATAGTTCTGCTAGGATTTATTGCTCCGTATCATTGCATATTTTTCTACTTACTATACCTTTCCCCCCACTTTTCTTGTTTTCCATTGCATAGATTACATTTGTTTCTTTTGGCTTAAAGTTATATATTCTATTTTATTTTCAAGCTGGTTGCCTTTGTAATAATGCCTGTTGCCCTTAAGACTGGTACTGATGTTTATTTACCCCAACTAATATATCTTATTAATATATACATTGTTACTTTTAATAAGACAAGCACTTTGATATACTCTTATGTCCTTTTTTTTTTGTCTCTCTCTCCGTGTCTATCATAGCAATATTGTCTAGAATATTAATTCTAGGTAATAAATATACTTTATCTTTTCCTGGTTTAAATTTTTTAAATTTAATTTTTAGACAAAAAGAAACTTTGCTAAGATATATAATTACTTTTACTTTTCATGCCCTTTGAGTATATACTGAATTATATTATATTATGTTCTATTATATTATATTATTATATTATATTATATTATATTACATTATATTATATCCTATCTTCCTCCTTTTTTCCCTCCTTCCATTTGTCTCTCTCTCTCTTTTTTTCTTTCTTGTTTTTTTTTTTTTTTGCAAGTAGTATTTAAACATGGATTTTTGTGTGGCAGAACTTCTGAGACCCCATATGCCTAAAAATGTTTCTTTTATACCCTCAAATTTTAATTTTGCTGTATAAAAAATTCTAGGTTCAGAGGTCTTTTCCTTCAGTGCCTTAAAAATATTACTTCATTGATTAGCATTCATTACAGGTGTCAAGATATCTGAGGACAATTAGATTTTTTTTTTTTTAATTGTAGGTGACTAGCTTTTTTACTCTGGCAACTTTTTAGAATTTTCTCTTTGAAATGCACTTCAGGAAGAGCTGTCTCACTAGGTGTCATTCCCCAACCTTGAGCTTATTGATGGAGGAGTGGAGAATATGCTACAAGTCTCTGATCAGCTCTAGCCCTATTTCAATCACAGCCTCCAGCAGGGTTTTACTTTGTCTTGACATTGTCATGCATACCTAGTCACCCAAGAGTTGGGCTATTGCTAGTTGAATTCTGCAATGAAGGGGCAAATAGTAACTCTCCTAAGACAATTCTGGGGATGGGCAAGAATAAAACCTAAACATTTGCCTTCCACCTAGTTTCTCACTGCAGTGTTTTCTGCTTCTCTGCCCTAGGCTGCATCCACTATCCCCTCCAACACCTATTCAAGACAGTCTTCACACATGGATGTCTCCTGCAGTTATAACTGCCATTAATACCTGGAATCTCTGTTTTCCTCTTGCTTTTGTAGTTTCTCCAAGGTTGATTCTGGTTGAGAGAGCCAGCAGGCCATGCTAATTTGCCATGTTGAAAATGTAGGTTAAATTTAATAGGGTTAAAATCCATTTTCTCTCATATAATCTTGAATAATAGGGGTGCCTGTATGGCTCAGTCGTTAAGTGTCTGCCTTCAGCTCAGGTCATGGTCCCAGGGTCCTGGGATTGAGCCCCACATTGGGCTCCCTGCTCGGCAGGAAGTCTGCTTCTCCCTCTCCCACTCCCCCTGCTTGTGTTCCCTCTCTAGCTGTCTCTCTCTCTGTCAAAAAATAAATAAAAAATCTTAAAAAAAAAAATCTTGAATAATTACAGTCATTCTTTTTTTCTTTTGTAGTCATTTCTTAAAAAAAAACCCCAAAACAAAAAAATAACAGGGAGACTTTTTTATGCTTTTGTCTTTGACCTAGGAAATAGTTCACCAAAAAACTCAGTGAAACTTAAAAAGCATAGAAAAAAATAATTTACCAGTCTGTGAAACACTCCTTCCTCTCTGTTTCCTCACTTTTAAGAAGACAAGTGTAGGTCTTATTCAATCATTGTAACTTTCTATACATATTAGATATAGTATAGAAAACCAGGTTTAATGTTTCACGCTGCCACATTCTAACTGTTAAATTTTGGACAGATTCTTTAAACTCCTAGAACTGGAATATCTTATCTACAAGTTGAAAGGGTTGGAGTTCATGACTGATTTTTGTCCCTTTATTTCTTTTTTTTTTCAGCTTTATCAAGATATAATTTACAACTAAAATTGCAAGATATTTAAAGTGTACAACATGATTTAATATATGTATACACTGTGAAAGAATTCTCCCCATTGAGTTAGTTCACACATCCATCATCTCACATATTTGCTTTTTTTTTTTTTCTTGGTGAGAACATTTAAGTTCTACTTTCTTAGCAAGTTACAATTATACAATACAGTGTTAACAACTATAGTCACCATGTTATCCATTAGATTCTCAGATTTTATTTGTCTTATAACTGAAAGTTTGTACCCTTCACCAACCTCTCCCTATTTTCTCTATCTCCCAGCCAACCATCAATCAACTCTGTTTCTGAGTTTGCCTTTTGCCTTTCTCTTTCTGGCTTATTTCACTTAGCATAATGCCCTCCATGTTTATCCATGTTGTGGCAAATGGCAGGGTTTCCTTCTTTTTTAAGGCTGAATTATCTGTATCTATATCTATAATCTATATCTCACATCTTCTTTATCTATCCATCCATTCATCCATTGGCAGACACTTAAGTTGTTTCCATATCTTGGCTATTGTGAATAATGCTGCAGTGAACATGGGAGTGCAGATATTTTTTTCAAGATTATGATTTTATTTCCATTGGATATATATTTCAGAAGTGGAATTGCTGGATCATATGGTAGTTCTATTTTTATCTTTTTGAGAAACCTCTATACTGTCTTCCATAGTGACTGCACCAGTTTACATTCCCACCAACAGTGCATGCTGGTTCCCTTTTCTCCACATCCTTGCCAGCATTTGTTATCTCTTGTGTTTTTGTTAATAGCCATTCTAACAGCTGTGAGGTGATATCTCATTGTGGTTTTGATTTGCATTTCCCTAATGGTTAGTGATGTTGAGCACCTTTCATGAGCCTGTTGGCCATTTGTATGTTTTCTCTGGAAAATGTCTGTTAAGGTTCTTTGCCCATTTTTAAAATTAGGTTATTTGTTTTTCTGCTATTGAGTTGTATGAGTTTCTTATATATTTTGGATATTAACCCCTTATTGGATAGGTGGTTCGCCAGCATTTTCTTCCATTCCATAGTTTGTCTTTTTATTTTGCTGATAATTTCCTTTGCTATGCAGAAGCTTTTTGGTTTGATGTATGTATGACTACTTGTTTATTTTTGCTTTCTTTGCCTTTGTTTTTGGCATTAAATCCAAAAAAATCATTGTGAAGACCAGTGTCAAGAAGCTTACTCCTCATGTTTTCTTCTAGAAGTCTTTTGGTTTCAGGTCTTAAATTCAAGTTTTTAATCCATTTTGAGTTTATTTTTGTGTATGGTATAAGAGAGAGACTCAGTTTTATTCTTCTGCATGTGGCTATCCAGTCTTCCCACCACCATTTATTAATTTCCCCATTGTATATTCTTAGCTCCTTTGTCATAAGTTAATTGACCATCTACACATGTGTTTTATTCTGGGCTCTCTAATTCTTTTCCATTAGGTTCCTTTCTACTTTGTGATTTTATGATGGTGATTATATGGAGTTTTCAATAATTTATTTTATTCCTAAAAATTCTTACTGTTGTGAAATCCTTGTCTACCATTGATGAACAGTTTTATAAAATTCTGCAGATAAATAGTAAGTATGTGGTATGAAAAAAGCAAATTATTAGCCTCTAGGATTAGCAGTTGGCATGTATGTTCATGTTACAGTAGTGGCCCACCACTTCAAGTGTCCATGGGAATGAATTGTAGAGAGTTTGAAAAAAAAGTACAAATGTATTTGTGAAATATATTGCTGCTAGACTATATTTTAAATAATTTAAATCAGATTCTCTAGACTTGGGGACAAGGCCTAGATATTTTTTAAAAGCTAGATTTTTCTAATTTGCAGGGAAAGTTGAGAGTAATTAAAAGCTAATAAGCTAAAGGTAATGGAAGAGGCAAAAGTGAAAGAGATTCAGTTTGAACAGTTCAATTTGAACGGTTTTGAAAAAGTTCAAAATATAAATGACAATTTTGAAGTAATATACAACAAATTTAATAACTCAACTGAATTCTGGAAATACATAATTTGAAAAAAATTAAAAAGAAAATTACTGCTAAAGCACAAATTAAAACTCCTTTTCCAGTTCAAGTTTGTGAAATACATATTGGATATTGGATATTGGATATTGGATATTGGATATAATACACATAGTGTTTTTTGCTTCTCTTTGGACTGTTTGGGAGTCAAATGAAAATCCCTGCTAAGTTTCAGGCATTTTCTCATTTGATTTCTGAAATTGTTTTATTTTTAAAGATAAGTATGTATGAAAAGAAAGCTTCAGAAGGCAAAATGATTATTTCTCTAAAGCATATATAAGAAGTATTCATTATCTAAGGGTAAGGAATAATTGATAAGTGGTGTATTCATTTCCTAGGATTGCTCAAACAGTTCACCACAAATTTGGTGTCTTAAAACAAGAAAAATTTATTCTCTCACAATTCTGGAGGGCAGGTGTCAGCGGAGCTGTCCTCCCACCAAAGGCTCTAGGGGGGAAT
The DNA here is from genome assembly GCF_002201575.2 of Neomonachus schauinslandi. Classification (NCBI taxonomy): domain Eukaryota; kingdom Metazoa; phylum Chordata; class Mammalia; order Carnivora; family Phocidae; genus Neomonachus; species Neomonachus schauinslandi. Next base: position 82,877,236 of record NC_058404.1, read on the forward strand.
TCCTCTTTGCTCTTCTAGTTTGGAGTGGTTCCTGGCATTTCTTGGCTTGCGGCAGCATAATTCCAATCTAAGCCTCTATCTTCACATGGCTTTCCTTTCATGTATCCCTAGGTGGTTTTTTTTGTCTTTTATAAGGAGGCTAACTGAATTTAGGGTCCACCCAAATTCAGTATGCTCTCATCTGGATCCCTACCCTAATTACATCTGCAAAGACTCTATTTCCAAATAAAATCATATTCTGAGGTTCTGGTGGACATTAACCTTTAGGGGTACTGTTCAACCTACCATACCAGGTAAACACCATCTATGATGAATCTGTCAAATATGGAGACCAAATTTTTATAGTAAATAGTGTGTGTGTGTGTGTGTGTTATGGGAAGAATTCTTTAATACAAATTAATAAAAAATAAATTAATAAAATAAAAAATAAAAATTAATAAAGAATTAGTTCTTTAATTAGAATTTCTCTGAAATGTGAAACTAAAAAAAAACCCCTACATTATATTGGCTATAATTGCATCTATGTATGAATTATTAGTGTTTACATATATACACTTTGTATATATATATGCACATATATACATACAGATACAACACCATTTGCTTCATGGTTTTGTTCTCCAGAAGAATCATAAGAAGGCTCATATTTTCAAAAACATCTGTAAACTTCATTTATTTTCCAAGAGGTCTTTTTAAATCTTTTTTTTTTTAATATGGAATATTTCATGAATTCGCACGTCATCCTTGCGCAGGGGCCATGCTAATTTTCTCTGTATCATTCCAATTTTCGTATATGTGTTGCTGAAGCAAGCACTTAAAATCTTTTTTTTTTTAATTTTTTAAAAAATTTATTTATTTATTTATTCTTATGTTAATCCCCATACATTACATCATTAGTTTTAGATGAAGTGTTCCATGATTCATTGTTTGTGCATAACACCCAGTGCTCCATGCAGAACGTGCCCTCCTCAATACCCACCACCAGGCTAACCCATCCTCCCACCCCCCTCCCCTCTAGAACCCTGTTTGTTTTTCAGAGTCCATCATCTCTCATGGTTCGTCTACCGCTCCGATTTCCCCTGCTTCATTCTTCCCCTCCCGCTACCTTCTTCTTCTTTTTTTTTCTTAACATATATTGCATTATTTGTTTCAGAGGTACAGATCTGAGATTCAACAGTCTTGCACAATTCACAGCGCTTACCAGGGCACATACCCTCCCCAGTGTCTATCACCCAGTCACCCCATCCCTCCCACCCTACCCCCCACTCCAGCAACCCTCAGTTTATTTCCTGCAATTAAGAATTCCTCATATCAGTGAGATCATATGATACATGTCTTTCTCTGTTTGACTTATTTCACTCAACATAATACCCTCCAGTTCCATCCACGTCGTTGCAAATGGCAAGATCTCATTCCTTTTGATGGCTGCATAATATTCCATTGTATATATATACCACCTCTTCTTTATCCATTCATCTGTCGATGGACATCTTGGCTCTTTCCACAGTTTGGCTATTGTGGACATTGCTGCTATAAACATCGGGGTGCACGTACCCCTTCGGGTCCCTACTTTTGTATCTTTGAGGTAAATACCCAGTAGTGCAATTGCTGGATCATATGGTAGCTCTATTTTCAACTTTTTGAGGAACCTCCATACTGTTTTCCAGAGTGGCTGCACCAGCTTGCATTCCCACCAACAGTGTAGGAGGGTTCCCCTTTCTCCGCATCCCTGCCAACATCTGTCGTTTCCTGACTTGTTAATTTTAGCCATTCTGACTGGTGTGAGGTGGTATCTCATTGAGGTTTTGATTTGGATTTCCCTGATGCCGAGCGATATTGAACACTTTTTCATGTGTCTGTTGGCCATTTGGATGTCTTCTTTGGAAAAATGTCTGTTCATGTCTTCTGCCCATTTCTTGATTGGATTCTTTGTTCTTTGGGTGTTGAGTTTGATGAGTTCTTTATGGATTTTGGATACTAGCCCTTTATCTGATCTGTCATTTGCAAATATCTTCTCCCATTCTGTCGGTTGTCTTTTGGTTTTGTTGACTGTTTCCTTTGCTTTGCAAAAGCTTTTTATCTTGATGAAGTCCCAATAGTTCATTTTTGCCCTTGCTTCCCTTGTCTTTGGCGATGTTTCTAGGAAGAAGTTGCTTCGGCTGAGGTCAAAGAGGTTGCTGCCTGTGTTCTCCTTTAGGATTTTGATGGACTCCTGTCTCACATTGAGGTCTTTCATCCATTTGGAGTCTATTTTTGTGTGTGGTGTAAGGAAATGGTCCAGTTCCATTCTTCTGCATGTGGCTGTCCAGTTTTCCCAACACCATTTATTGAAGAGACTGTCTTTGTTCCATTGGACATTCTTTCCTGCTTTGTCAAAGATGAGTTGACCATAGAGTTGAGGGTCCATTTCTGGGCTCTCTATTCTGTTCCATTGATCTATGTGTCTGTTTTTGTGCCAGTACCATGCTGTCTTGATGATGACAGCTTTGTAATAGAGCTGGAAGTCCGGAATTGTGATGCCACCAGCTTTGCTTTTCTTTTTCAACATTCTTCTGGCTATGTGGGGTCTTTTCTGGTTCCATACAAATTTTAGGATTATTTGTTCCATTTCTTTGAAAAAAGTGGATGGTATTTTGATGGGGATTGCATTGAATGTGTAGATTGCTCTAGGTAGCGTTGACATCTTCACAATATTTGTTCTTCCAATTCATGAGCATGGAATGTTTTTCCATCTTTTTGTGTCTTCCTCAATTTCTTTCATGAGTATTTTATAGTTTTCTGAGTACAGATCCTTTGCCTCTTTGGTTAGATTTATTCCTAGGTATCTTATGGTTTTGGGTGCAATTGTAAATGGGATCGACTCCTTAATTTCTCTTTCTTCTGTCTTGTTGTTGGTGTATAAAATCTTTTTTTTTTTTAAGATTTATTTATTTTTTAGAGAGAGAGAGCACAGTGGGAGGGGCAGAGGGAAAGGGAGAGAATCTCAAGTGGACTCCAGGACGAGCACAGAGCCTGAGATCATGACCTGAGCCAGAACCAAGAGTTGGAGGCTTAACTGATTGTGCCACCCAGGAGCCCCAAAATCTTTTTATATTCACACACCACACACACATATACCACAGACACCAAACAAACATCTTGTACCAGATAGGCAGACACACACACACACGCACACACACACACACTCACCACCCCACATTTATACCACACTAGACATACACCACACATATAGCCCACAGTCCAGGGGGCAAAGTAGACATTTAAACAAATAAGGATAGTGCAGTGTGATTCATGATTGTGAGAAATGTTCATGCTGGTAACATAGAGGAGGAAGTAATGAATGATTTAGGGAAAGTGGTGTCGGGAAAGGCTTCACTGAGGAAGTGAAGTACAAACTAATACTGATAATTGAGTAGGAATTCATCATTTAAAAAAGTTAAATTATGGAGATAACATTTCTACTCTAGGAAGTGCTGTTAGAACCTAGGAATTAGAGCAATATCAAGACAAGCCACTCTAAGATATGATTGAAATGAGCAGCTAAGAAGACTTAGTGATAAGATGCTTATGTCCTGTTAACTGTTTTTATGTCTTAAAATTCTACCACAAACAGAATAAGAAAATAAATAGCTATGTACTGGGGCGCCTGGGTGGCTCAGTCGGTTAAGCATCTGCCTTCGGCTCAGGTCATGATCCCAGGATCCTGGGATCAAGCCCCACATTGGACTCTCTCTCGGACTCCCTGCTCAGTGGGGAGCCTGCTTCTCCCTCTCCCTCTGCCCCCCACCCCACCCTGCTTGTGATCTCTCTCTCTGTGTCAGATAAATAAATAAAATCTTTAAAAAAATAAATAGCTATGTACTAACATAATAGGATATAATTTAGGGGCTACAGTACTATAGAGAAAGGAAAGATTAGTGTGGTGTGGAATGTTCTGAAAGTCTTTAAGAGAAATGAAGTTTGAAACTCAGCCTTGATGATGAAGAAGAATTGGAGAGTTGGGGAGAGAGGAGGTTGATGACAACAATACCATGGGTGCCCTGGAAGGAAAGAATGTCAAGAGGAAGAAATGATTAATGTCTTGGAACCCAAGTAAGATAAGATTGAAAGGAGACCAGGACACCTGGCTGGCTCAGTTAGTAGAGCATGCAACTCTCAATCTCCGGTCATGAGTTCAAGTCCCATGCTGGGCATTGAGCCTACTAAGGGGGGAAAAAAAAAGAAGACCAACCACTAGAAGGGCCTTGGTGATATTCCAAGAACAGGCTTGGGTTCCCAGAATAAGTGAATTTGTATTGGGTTAAGGAGTGAATGGTGTTTTGTTTTGGGTGGCAAATGAATGCTCAGAGACTGAGTATGCCTTTGCCAGAAATTTATTTAAACACAGGTTCACTGCAAGAATTCCACAAGCCAATAGCTTATAGGATAATGTCTCTTAATAAGCTCATAAAGATATAACATGCTCCAAAGACATGATAGATTTATTACACTGTTGCTCCAGGCAAGTGGAGATGAAAGGAAAAAAGTCAAAATTAGGCTGAAGTATACACCTTTATAGGAGTTGATACTTAGGAGTGAAGGCTTAACCAGGGGAGAAATGCCGGCTGCCAGCACAAAAATAAAAGTCCTCTGTTGCTAAAGCATGTTGCTAGGGATCACCGGGGCAGGTATTGACAGGCCACAGGGGCTCCTTTGCAGGTGCCACTTCACTTTTCACCACTGCTGGTAGGAGTTGCCTTTACTGTGGCAGAGCTAACATCCCCAAAGTCTTTGGAGAGCTTTTTAGATCAGCAGAGAGTCTCCTTGCCCAGACAGAACATTCTCAGATAATCCTTATAAACTTTGGGTGTTTATAGTGTAAATATCCCCCTGCCATAGTTGTTTCTTCATGTTTTTCGCTAAGCCCCAGTGGGGCACGTCGGCAGCTGAGCTACTGAGTTCTTATTGGTGAGAACAGTCTTTGTCATAATCAAATGGATTAAAAAACTTCACGTAGTTCATAAACAAGTGGATTTGAAATCATATCAAACCAATACACAACAGGTAGGGAATAAACAAATATGTAAAGAGGTACTGTGTGTCCTTTGATGTCTTAGATTAATAACTCAACTGAATTCTGGAAATACATAATTTGAAAAAAATTAAAAAGAGAATTTAGTAAGGAGCCAGTGGTTTTAAGTGCTAGATTAAGGAATTATCAATGGCTGAAGAATTAAAGGAAAACAGTTGATAGGGAATTTGAGCTACTTGGAGGTACTGGTGGGTCTATATCAGTGACTTTTAAAGTTTTCTGACTGTATCTTCAGTAAAAAATAAATTTTATGTTGTGATCAATAATAGGCACAAACACACATAACTGAAACAGAAGTTTCAAATATCAATACTACTTCCCTACTACAAGGGAAACACTTCTTTTTAATATTTTTATTTTTTATTTTTTTAAATTACATTTTTAATAATGAAAATCAGGACTTCTGTTATGCAGTGCACGTCAGCTTTGGACTGTCGATCTGAGTTTTGGCTGTCTAAGATTGGTTTTTGACTGTGAGAAGGATTATATATTTTAAAAACATTTGTATTTTATATATTGTAAAAATATTCGAACTATTCCTAAAATTTCTTGTTTAACTTACAATTTACTTATTCAATTTATGTAAAATAAAATAACCATATTTTGGAAGACTTTGATTTATGATCACTTAATCCAGTTGAAAAGATTAAACTTGCTTGAACAATAAATCTCATTTACAAGTTTAATTACGCATTATGAAACATTTATTTTTTTTTTTAAGATTTTGTTTATTTGACAGAGAGAGAGAGCACAAGCAGGGGGAGCGGCAGAGGGAGGGGGAGAAGCAGACTCCCCGCTGAGCAGGGAGCCCTGGGATCATGACCTGAGCCGAAGGCAGTTGCTTAACCTCTTGACCCATCCAGGTGCCCCTATTATGAAACATTTAAATTGCATTTAATAAATTTAATATGTTTGATTTTCCTTTTAAGTACTTCAAATGCTTGACTAGGCAAGCAATGACTTTATTAAGCAACATTCCTTTAAAGTACTTAACTCTTTTAAATGTGATTAATTAACCCCAGAAATGAAGTAAATTTCAGGTTCTTCTAAACATGTTCAGGATGTGAAAAAAAATTACTCCTAAAATTAGTCAGGAGCAAGGTAGTCTACTAACCTTTTTGGAAAGTAACATTTCTGATGAAATGTTTAAACAATTTTACTAATAGATTTAAGAGCCTCTTCTGGGAAACCCCTCCTCATTGTCAATCATGGAAGGACCCTAACAACTTTTAACCAGTCTTACAAGGAGTTTAATGATCTTTAATTAAGTCTTCTATATCTAGTCTTGCAATGAGTATCTAACTCCTCTTTTTTAAAAAATTTTAATCCTATGAAATATCACTAATAGGACACAAATCTTTGAAATGGTTCTTTTAGGAAGCCCTTCCTCATAGCAAGTTTGAAATAAAATTTAAAATAAAATAATTTGTAACATGCTTATGTTGAAGGATAATTTTTTAAAAGAGCAATATCATGGATCTTGTACAAATATAAATATGTGTCAGGTATTTTATTTAATTAATAATAAGGAAGCCAGTAATATGTAAAACAGAAATTAGAGGCAATCAGGGACTGTGAAATGAATTTGCTAATAGCTACAAATAGGTTCTTCTTTGGAATGGGGGTGATGGTGGTGAAATTCATTGTACTTCTGTGGGACAAAATTCATTTGCATCTCTATGGATAAGAATCATTTACATGCTATCATTTTTTAATAATTTGCAGAGTTGTATAACAGCTTAGTTAGAGATAAAGAAAGGGGCAGACATCCAGATAACGTGGAGGCATACACTAGACAATGCTTAATGTTCCTTTGAAAGGACACTCATTAATCTTCCCTTGCCCATTTCAATGTCTTTCACAATTTTCCCCATAATTTCCCCACCTGATGATCACAATAATATTAAAGATTATTCACACACACACACACACACACACAGGGCTGGTCTCATTTGGTTTAGTCTAATTTTTTACATAGGTGCAGCAGAGTGTTAATATATGTCTCCTTGAATTGGCTTTACAAATCTAGAGTCATACTTCATATATCCAGAAAACAGAACCTTGTTACAAGACAATATTCCAAATAATTACAATAACATTTCCCACATTAATTTGCTCAGTTCTATGTATTCTTGTTCCACTGGATCTTAGATTAGGAATCTGCTTTCTTAAAGCCTTCTGTTTCATGGAAAAAAATCCTGAAAAGCAGTTCACTGGTAGTTGTCTACACAATATCAGTTCAGAAACCCATACCCCAAAGTCAATTATTTGAAGTGCCAGTGGTTTAACGTAACGGTCTTTTTTCCATGAGGCTCTGAGACTCTTTTTTGTTGAAGAAGACCTATGGCTTTGTTCTTTTCTCCTTAACTAATCAGAGGTGTAATAAAGTCAACATAAAGCACAGAAAATTATTTTAATAAGAGACCTAAGTCTAGCACATTTATTAAAGTATTAAAAATTCAACTTCCTTATTTTTTCAGAATTTTAGAAATATTTGATTTATATAAGTGCCCATTTATCTCTATAAGCTAATCAGAATAGATATCCTTTAAGAGACCTCATAATTAATTAATATGCTCCAGAGACAGGAAAATATTTTGCACTCTCTCAATGAAGAGTGAAACCCTTTGAACTGAAGTTAAACTCGCATACCTTTCAACTTAAAAATCAGAAATCTGAAATCAATTATACATTTTCTATTAGAATCACAAAACTAATTTGTTATATTCTCCAATGTGCCAATTCTTTTAAACATTACAAGAACTTTAAGTTACAAAAAGTATTCATAATCAAGAGTATTAATATTATGGATTGATTTACTTCTTAATTCCTTTACTCTAAAACTATCCTGGGGCTTAAGAAGATACTTCCCACTAAAGGAACAATTTTGTCATTTCAAACAAGTTGAGGTTATATCAACAATTCACTTCCATGCTATTGTGACTATTTCAACCCAGGCATTGAGGCTAGAACATGGGATCTGCTTTTGCAGATGTGTGGGTGTTTCTTCCCTAGCAACAGATAATGTTATAATTTCTATGAGCATAGGGTCCTTCAAGTCCATGCACGTTAGATGGCTCTGGTTTTACAACCTATTATTTTTAGGATAAAATTATACCCTTGGTAAATTCTTTCTTTTGATTTGACAAGAGAAAAGTCTGTATCCCTACCAAGGCTGCAGTAAACTTTTTTTATCTTTTTTTTTTTTTTTTAAGATTTTATTTATTTGACAGAGAGAGACACAGTGAGAAAGGGAACACAAGCAGGGGGAGTGGGAGAGAGAGAAGCAGGCTTCCCGCTGAGCAGGGAGCCCTATGCGGGACTCGGGACTTGATCCCAGGCCCTTGGGACCATGACCTGAGCCGAAGGCAGATGCTTAATGACTGAGCCACCCAGGTGCCCCAACTTTTTTTATATCTTGACGATATTCTGCATTTCTTGGACTATCCTATAATACTTTAATGTATTTAAGTTACCTTATAAGACATCTTATTGACATTCCCTTGGAGCTTCATTACCTCTCATACCTTTTACTGAGATAATTCTCAAGTCATTCAATGATATTTCAAACTTGCATACCTTGGACATCTTTGTTCTTAGAGAAACAAAATCAAACACCGAATCCAACCCAACCAGCCCAAACAACCCAAACAACAAAAAATAGCAACAAAAACTGATGACAAGCATATATTGTTAAATGAGCATGTCTTTTGAGGGCCTTATCTCTTTCTCCAATCTGCTTTTCAGAAGACCTGCACAAGAAGACTTGTTAAACTAGCTATGAAGAGGATAAAATTTTCGGAGTATTATTATGCAGAGAAGAATTATAGTGCTTCTATATATTACTAAAATTACCAACAGATTCTGCTGAATATGACATCTATTCCAAACATGATAGAGCTTCTAAATGAGAAAATGCTGAATAAAAACATGTTATGTATACCTGGATCTGTACCTTTATCTGACATTCTTATTTTCCACTCTCTCTATTCAATCAGAAAACACCCTCTGCTCTATATAGGCACATTTTCTTCATGTTCCTCAAACATGTTAAGTTTATTCTAGCTCCATTCCCACCTCCGCCCATTCTCTTAGGATGCTCTCCTTACCCAGAATGCCTTAAAAATTCCTCAGCTTTTCTAAGCTCTACCATCTTTTCAGGATCAGCTTGAGCTCTCCCCTCCCCATTTGAGGTTTTTGGGGTTATTCTAGTCCTCAGTGACTTCTCTTTCTCTGACATTTTATGGCATAGATCATCTGCTTCAACCAAGTTAGCACTAGTATTAAGAATGTTTATTTCCATTCCCCTGAGTGAAATTTCTTTAGGCAAAAAACCTGGCATATCATTAGGACTGATTACCAATAGGGCTTAGCACAGTGCTGAGGACATAGAAGGATCTGAAAGGAGATCAATTACAGTCAAGATTCCTTAGGGCGGTGACTTTTATCATTTTATTTCTAGCACCTAGCACTGGCCTTAACACTCATTAAGTGTTAATTGAATGAAACAAATTATTCTCAGTAAATACTTTCTAATCTAAAGATTGTTCTATGCAGTTTTAAGTAAAAACATAAAGTGATGTTGAAACAGTTTGCTTTTCATATTGTGGATGGATAGAACTAGAAGACAATTTTGTTTTGTTTCTTTTTATTAATTTTATTTTATTGTTATGTTAGTCACCATACATGACATCATTAGTTTTTGATGTAGTGTTCCACTATTCATTGTTTGCCTATAACACCCAGTGCTCCATTCAGTACATGCCCTCCTTAATACCCATCACCGGGCTAACCCATCCTCCCACCCCCCTCCCCTCTAGAACCCTCAGTTTGTTTCTCAGAGTCCATAGTCTCTCATGGTTCGTCTCCCCCTCTGATTCCCCCCTAGAAGACAATTTTCTTAATAATTAGTGATAACCAGAAGTTATTGTTACTGTGAGCTGTTGAACAAACATGAAATTACTGTGCATTTGTCAGCTGATATCTTTACTCTAACACATTCTAACCTACAGAAATATACCTGGCTTGCTATGGCAACAAAATATTTTGTTTTTTCCCCTACACCCAATAATTTTATTCTGGCCACAATCCGACGCACTTGATTTATTCAGACTTGAAATATTTCCTCAGTAAAGCTAAACTTGAACCAGATTGTGATCTCCCTGCCTCCTAGGTCACCATTCTGTAAGGATCCATTTTGTGATTTTTAATTTCATATATATATAACATTCTCCTTTTTGCCTGTTTCATTCCATTGTAGTTACTAGGCACAACACCATTACCCTCTCGAGCAAGGTTTTTAAAGTGTAACACAGAAGACTTTTTCACAGATGTTGAGTATGCAAGCTATATAGAGACAGGCAATCATAGGTTCATAGTATATGTTTGACTAACAAATATAATTAAAGTGTGAATCATAGGAATCATTCATGAATAAATCTCAAAATGCCTAGTGAAAAAATCACCAATAACATCTGGGTACTAATACACATTGAGTGAAATATAGGGATACATATCTGTATTAGTAATCTATTGCTGTGTAACAAATTACCACAAACGGAAGTTTATTTATTTATTAAGATTTATTTATTTATTTTAGAGAGAGAGTTTGTGCCTTAGTAGGGGGAGGGGCAGAGAGAATCTTTAAGCAGACTTCCCACTGAGCAGAGAGCCCTACTTGGGGCTCATCTCACAACCCTGAGCCAAAACCAAGAGTCAGACACTTAACCAACTGAGCCACGCAGATGCTTCCAAACTTAGTAGTTTAAAACAATACCCATGTATTACCTCAAAATTTCCTGGGTCAGGAGTCTGGGTGTGGCTTAGCTGAGTCCTCTTCTGGGGCTTTCAGAACACTGAATCTAGACATCAGCATGGCTGCATTCTGTAGGGAACCAGCGTGGTCTACTTTGCTATATTGATTATTTTAATTTAAAGTTACTTAAGAGATAGCCAGTGCAAGAAGAATACTCTGAGCCCCCTTTGTCTCCAGAAAGCAGGAAATAAATCTCTCAAGTGGAAGGTACCCTCCCTGTACCAGGATGTAGATAGACCTCTTTATTGTCAGAGATAGGGAATTCAGGGCCAAAGAAGCCTATATAAACAAATCTTGTTACTTTCATTAATTTACTATGCCAGCCCAAATTCTGTTTAGAATTCCTAACTAGCTGAAGCTCCCAAGCACATATTTTCTTTGTCCTATCAATTCCTCACAGATTTATGCCTCTTTGTCCAAAATGTATAGAAGCTACCTGCTTTGGTCATTTTTTTGGGTCTTAATTTCATTATTGGACCTCCAAGTCCTGGCTCTGCCACTGACCCATTGATAAATATAGACAAGTCAGTTAACCCTCTTTCTTTTTTTTTTTTAAGATTTTATTTATTTGATAGAGAGGGAACACAAGCAGGGGGAGTGGGAGAGGGAGAAGCAGGCTTCCCTCAGGGGAGGGAGCCCGATGCAGGGCTCGATCCCAGGATCCTGGGACCATGACCTGAGCTGAAGGCAGACGCTTAACAGCTGAGCCACCCAGGCGCCCTGTCAGTTAACCCTCTTAGGAAGAACTAGATTTTTTCTGCATTTTTTTTCAGATGCTGATACTCCAAAATTCTTGATTCTATCTTGAAGTTTCTTTGTAGGCAGAGGAGACACAATATCAGAAACATGGTCACAATTCAATAGATGTTAGTTTACTGAGGTAAAAAATTCACCCTACGTTATAACGTGTATATAGAGAAATTATAGTTACTGAATGTAGTCTACAACTAATTCACCCTTTCCATACAACCTTCATGAACAAATTGGAAGGGAGAAAAAAAACTCAATATCCAATATCCAACTTCATATTCAATAATTTAAAACTGACTATTTGGGTAGTGTTTAATACCTCTTGCAAAAAAGTGCAGAGCCTTTCCCACAACTTCTTCCTCTTCTCTGCCTTCTTCCTAAGACAATGTCAGCATCTATGAGGATAGGGATGATGATGCGAAGGAGGATGGGTGGGGTGAAAACATCCTTATCAAAGTAGAGAAGTGCTAGCATCTTCAAGTGTCATCCTTTGCCTCCTCTGGTCTTCAGGTAATATGCCAGAATACTTGGGTGCAGTATGTCTTGCTAGCGTTCAAGGCTGAGCTGTGGCTGGTATAATTTATATTTCTTGTTTGGCTTGCTCAGGACCCAGCAGCACTCCCTGATTTAATTGGTCTTACTTAGGCTCCTGCAGGTCTCCTTTCCTAGACACTCTCCTCACATTATCTAGTATTGCCTCTTTGCTGGTTGAAGCTTGGAAAAGGAAAACAGGGAGGCTCATGTCTGCCTATCCTATTTTTCTGTTCCTGTGGTTCTTTGAGCCAGAAGAGTAAACTGTTTTTCTTTTGTGTCTGTAAACTTCCTCCTACTATCTCAGAGCTATTCTGATTGTCTTAAACTGAAGGGCTATGCTATAGGCAAAGCAAAGCCTTCTCTGATTTGCTTTTCATATACTAAAAGGGAGATAGAGGATTTTGAAAATCCAAGCCAGTTGTCTTGTTTTAAATCTAAGATTCTGATGTATAACCATATTTTTGGAAGTTATTGAATATTAACTCAGTCTTTACCTTTACATTCTTTTTACTATAAATTCTAATCTACCCTGGGCAATCAGACAGCTAAAGTAAATGTGTGCTCTGGAAGATATTTTAAAAATACTATTATTGCATCACTTCAGTTAGCTATTAAAGTACTGTTATTATTATCTTGTTCACTTGTGTATTCCCAGTGCCTGGGAAAATACTAGGCACATAGTAGGCTCTATTAATAAATGTAAGGTGAATGAATAGATAATTCTATGTGTGAATGAGTGGGGTAGAGAAAGTCTTCATAGGAAACTTGTTTTACAGCATCACATAATCTGAACACCTTTTCCTTTCTTTTCCTCTCTAAGGTCCTATTTGCTCAGATCTTGGAGAAGTCCATATTATTTCTTTCTGCTTTTATTTGCTGTATATTTTCCTCTGGGAATCTTATACCTTTTTTGGTTAAGCTACAAACCAAGCTATCCTCCAAGTACATTTCAGCTTTTACTGAATTAAAATAATTTTTTTCCTGTCAAACTATGTCTCATTTCTCACTAAAAAAATGGAATTTAATTTGATATGTGATTCTCTTAAGAATTATTTGCTTATTGATAGGGAAGGTAGAGAGTCATGATTTTCCTATTTAAGCCTATCATTTACATTTTGTGGTGTTAACTGAGGTAGAATGAAGAAGATAAATAATACATATCACTATAGTAATAATAGCTAATATGTATTAAGTGCCTATTTTGTATTGGATACTATGTTAAGCTCATTTTATGTGACCATATTTATGTTTTGCAAGAACCCAGTGACAGATATTAGTGTTGGATCAAAGTATAGTGAGGAAATTGAGCGTCAGTTTAAATAACAATAACCAGCCCAAGACATAAAGTTATAAAGTGGCAAAGCTGGAATGAACTGATGTCTGTGAGATCCCAGAATCTGTAGTCTTTACATTCCAATATGCTGCCCTGGATCCATAACCATCTTATTTTTCTAAAAAATATCTTGAAAATAATTCAAAGGCAATTAAAAAAAATGAAATGAAGTGCTAAACACCAAGAACTTTATTTTTTTATTATGTTATGTTAGCCACCATACAGTACATAATTAGTTGTTTTTCTTTTAAGATTTTATTTATTTGACAGAGAGAGAGAGAGAGAGACAACGAGAGAGGGAACACAAGCAGGGGGAGTGGGGGAAGGAGAAGCAGACTCCCTGTGGAGCAGGGAGCCCGATGCGGGGCTCAATCCCAGGACCCTGGGATCATGACCTGAGCTGAAGGCAGACGCTTAACGACTGAGCCACTCAGGTGCCTCCTACATCATTAGTTTTTGATGTAGTGTTCCATGATTCATTGTTTGCATATAACACCCAGTGTTCCATGCAATACATGCCCTCCTTAATACCCACCACTGGGCTAACCCATCCCCCAGTCCTGTCCCCTCTAAAACCCTCAGTCTTTTCTTGGAGTCCATAGTCTCTCATGGTTCATCTCTCTCTCTGATTTCCCCCCCTTCATTTTCCCCTTCCTTCTCCTAATGTCCTCCATGCTATTCCTTGTGTTCCATCAATAAGTGAAACCATATGATAATTGACTTTCTCTGCTTGACTTATTTCACTCAGCATAATCTTCTCCAGTCCCATCCATGTTGTTGTAAAAGTTGGGTATTCATCCTTTCTGATGGCTGAGTAATATTCCGTTGTATATATGGACCACATCTTTTTTATCCATTCATCTGTTGAAGGGCATCTCAGCCCTTTCCACAGTTTGGCTATTGTGGACATTGCTGCTTAAACACCAAGAACTTTAAAACAACATGGTTTTATTCCATTTAAACAAAGAGTATGTAGGTTAAGAGTATGTGGGTTAGTATTTTGACCAAAATTCTCAACATTAAGAAAAGAACTATTGTTGAGGGGAACAATGGGAGGCTTCTGAACTATTTAATGAAAAAAAAAAAGGAAGTTATTTCAGCTTATACTAACAGAGCCAAGTATGGTTAAAAAATATCTAGTGACTTAGGTATATAGACAACAAAGCCACCCAGGGCACTTGAATTGAGAAACAAAATTAATTTCCAGAAGTTGTAAGTGGAAGCTGGAAGTGGTAACTCAAAAAGCATTTATTTGTGTTATTAAATTACACACATACTATACTTGCAATTACAAGGATCAGAGTGGCATATGGAGGGTGGACATTTGGGAACTTGGAAAGTTATTTGCTAAAACAAATAAGAATATTCTTAAAATATGTTACTCAGACTTCTATGGGCTTGGAATTATGTACTATTTAATAAGGTTATCTTACAAAGGTACATATTTTCCAAGATGTCAACTTTTTTCCCCCTAGAATATCCCATGTAAAAATAGTAATCAAAAAAAGTAATAAAAAGCAAAACCAAGACCAAAGAGAATAATATCACACACACACACACAAACACACACACACACACACACACACACCCCCTCTCCCCCCATCTACTCAATATACATAATAGAAGGTTTCTAAATTTTTGTGTATTGAAGTTTAATAATTGACAGTTTCTTAATGCTCACCATTTATCCTTCACCTTTAGTCTTTTTACTTCCCCAATCATCCTTGAAGATCAATTTTTGTGCAAATCACATTGTTTAATAATGACAAATTTCTAGAACATGATATATTAGGCATTGATTTAGTCTAGCTACATAGCAAATACCAGCAGACTGAATAGCACTGTAGTTGGCCAAAATTTATCTTCCTTTCTCAATTATTTTTCTTCCCCAAATTAAGCTTCTGATTAAGCCTTCCTATATTGGGATACAATATTCTCATGTTTTTATCTTGAAGAAGTCTCGCCCTAAAATTGACACTAAAACTTTCTCATACCTTTAATAATTTTAATAAAGATCAAAGACTTAATCTCTAATAATAAAGATGTGTGTGTATGTGTGTGTGTGTTGGGTAGGGCAGGGAAAGGAAGAGGGAGGAGTTAAAATGGACAGAGGCAAAGACAGATATACCATGAAGCTAATTGAGAATAGAATAGGAAATATAATTAATTCAGTTTTAGTGTATAATATTTATGTGGTTTGTAGTCATTTCTGTATAATTAATTACTAGCCATCATAGTGTATCCGTAAGAATATCCCTACCACCTGCTGTGTCAATTAGCCCTTTGTTATGATATGGAGGTATGGGACCAAAAGTCTTCTTGTGATATGAATGTGTCCTGTGGGGCCAGGAATAGAAATACACAGTCAGTGGATGAGAAACAAGGATTCAACAGTGTGGAGCCAGAAGCTAGTCTATGGGAAAATTCTTACCTCCATCACTCCATCTCAGAAGATGATGTGTCTAAGTTCCTCTAGGGTAAATCTCAACACTGGATTCCATCCCTTCAAGCCTCTTCCAGAACCTTGGTCTATTATTTATACCAATGTGTGCATTTATGGTGTCTGTCCAGATAATAAAAAATAAATACCTTCTCATTTTAAATTAGACCACTTTTGAGGGATCTACCATTTTACTAGGCCACATTACCAGTATAAAGTATGAGATCATTGATTTATTCATTCAATAAATATTTAATAAGCATGTATGCATCAGTTTTCTATTGCTGTGTAACAAACTACTCCAAAACATAACAGCTCAAAACAAAAACATTTATATTACTCATGAATCTGTAATTTGGCAGGGCTCAGTGGGAGCAATTCATCTTTATTTCACATGATATTAGCTGGGGTGGCTTCACTGGGAGCTGGAGAATTCACTTTCAAAATGGCTCATTCACATGGCTGGCAAATTGGTGCTGGCTGTTATCTGGGAGCTCAGCCAGGGCTCTGAGCCAGGGATTTGATACCTCTCCACATAGACTGCTCCGTGGACTGCTTGGGCTTTCACACAGCATAGTGGGTAAATTTCAAGAACAAGATCCTGAGAAAACAAGGCAGAAGTGAATGACATTTTTATGACCTAGCTTCAGAAGTCACATGGTGTTGCTACCTCTACACTGGGCAAGGCAATCATCAAAGTTCACTCAGGTTCAGGAAGAGGGGACATAGACACTCATAGTTGATGGGATGAGTGCTGACATCACCTTTTAAGAAGAATATATGGGATGCTGTATTAATTTCCTAGGGCTTCTGTAACAAAGTACCACATACTGAATTGCTTGAAACAACAGAAATTTATTTTCTCATGGTTCTGGAGGCTAGAAATCCAAAAGCAAGGGGTTGACCAGGTCATGCCCTCTCAAAAACTTTAGGGAAGAAACTATTTCATGTCTTTCTCTTAGCTTCTGGAGTTGCTGGCAATCCTTGGTGTTCCTTGGCTTGTGGATGTACGATTCCAGTCTCTGCCTCTGTCACCACACGGCAGGCATTCTCTCCCTGTCTGTCTCTCTCTCCTTTTCTTATAAAAACAACTGTCATGTTGGATTAAGGGCCCACCCTACTCTAGTATGGCCTCATTTTAATGAATTACATCTACAATGCCCCTATTTCCAAATAAGGGCACACTCTGAAGTACTGGTGGTTCGGACGTCAATGTATCTGAGGACACAATTCAACACATAACAGATGGAAAGTGTGTCTTCTTTGGAAAACATAATCTGCAGCATTGTATTAAATGGTAGGCACTATTATGTTTGTATGTATATGTATTGGTGATTTAAAAAAACTGGTGATTTGGGGCGCCTGGGTGGCTCAGTTGGTTAAGCGACTGCCTTCGGCTCAGGTCATGATCCTGGAGTCCCGGGATCGAGTCCCACGTCGGGCTCCCTGCTCAGCAGGGAGTCTGCCTCTCTCTCTGACCCTCCTCCCTCTCATGCTCTCTATCTCATTCTCTCTCTCAAATAAATAAATGAAATCTTTAAAAAATAAAAAAATAAAAAAAAATTAAAAAACTGGTGATTTAAAAAAATTATTTATTTTTAGAGAGAGAAAGAGAAAAAATGCATACACATGCACATGGCGTGAGGGGCAGAGAGGGAGAATCTTTCAAGCAGACTCCCCGCTGAGCTAGGAGCCTGATTCCAGGCTTGATAGCACGACCTGAGCCGAAACCAAGAGTCGGATACTTAAGCCACTGAGGTACCCAGGCACCCCAGATAAACTGTTGATTTTTATAATATAGCCTCCATGAAACAAAACTTGGTCTAGTGCTTAGAACATTGCTGACATAGTATAAGCACTCAGTGAATACTCTGAATAAAGAGAATGAAACAAGATAAAGACTCTGTCCTAATAGAGTTTACAGTTTTGATTAATACCAGTCAAGTTATCACACAACTATACAAGTATAAGCTAAAGTACATGCTATTTATTCATATTTAACTTACTAAGCACATATTTCCTGTCATGCATTGCTCTCAGAAGTGCGTATAGAGTAGAGAACTGAACAAAATTCCTGCCCTCATTCCATGTCAGAGAATAAATAAGCAAATATACATAAAATGGTAATAAGTATTATGGAGAAAAATAAAGAGAAAGGGGACAGTGAGTGATGGTATTGTTATGGGATAACCCAATAATATCTAAGTTTGGCTGCCCATTCCTAAAAAGGCCAATACTTGAGGACAGTTTTGACTGGTAAGGAATATGAACTTTATGCAGGAAGCCAACCACCTGGGGAGAAGGCAGACTCTTGTACAAAGGCCAACTCCCAGTGGGCACGTGGGTGGCTCAGTCAGTTAAGCATCTAACTCTTGATTTTGGCTCAGATATTTATCTCAGGGTTGTGGGATCCAGCCCCGTGTTGGGCTCCATGCTCAGTGTGGAGTCTGCTTGAGATTCTCTCTCCCTCTCCCTCTGCTCCTCCCCCTTCTTGTGTTCTCTCTCTCTCTCTCTCAAAAATAATTTTTTTTTTAAGGCAAACTCCCAGGTTTTTGCCTGGCACAGAGATTTTGAAAGGGGTTTAATCATTTAGGGTATGCAGTGGTCTGTGACATTTCTTGATTACAGGCAGACTTGATGATGTCAGCTACAGATCTCCATGCTCAGAGGTTGTGCAAGAAGGTCTGGTTCCTTGGTACCCAGGGGTTGTACAGGAGTACTCTATTCTTTCTGCAAAAGAGGGCATGGTCTATACATGTGCAAAGCGGGGAGGGGGGGCGGTCAGTAAGTCATTTCTGTGATCTTAGAAAAGAAAAACATTTTGCTAAATGATTGTTGGGCTAGTCAGAAAACTAAGGGGGCTTCAGACAGACTTGCTGGCCTCTGTGGCCTGGGAATGTTCTGGTCCTTTATTCCTCAAGGCCAGTGGTCTGCAAATCTCAAAGAAAGTAAATTAGTTCTATTATAGATTAAGGGCCTTAAGTCAGCAAGCATGGAGTGTGTTAACTTGAGGCAAGTTAACCCTTAAGACCAGGGGGAGTGCTGTCACAGTATTGGTGATATTTATAGAGGATGCCCCTCAGTCTGTACCACTGAGGAGGTAACATTTCTGCAGAGATGTGAAAGAAAGAAATAAGGAGTTAAGCCATATGCAAATCTGGGGGAATGTGCTCCAGCAGAGGGCAGGTGAAGGGCAAAGTCCTTGAAATAAGAAAGGATTTGGCATGTTTGAGAACTACTGCATGGAAATTAGAATGAGAATGAGCAAGAGGGAGGAAGGTGGAAATGGAGATCAGGGATTTATAAGCAAGCCAGTGTAAAGACTTTGATTTTTGCTTCAACTGAGATGGAAAACCACAGACGGTTGAGAGGAGAGGACTGGTGTGATAACGACTTGTGTAGAACCTCAGCTGAAATTCAGCTTTCAGCTCCTATGTCATCCCTCCCTCCAAAAAAGAGATTATTATAAAAATATGTAGCAGGAGAATGTGATCTACTCAGATGGTGGGGAGTTTTGAGCTAACAAGTGGGAGATGATTTTAATTCTCCAATTTTATCTCAATTCGATTTTCAACAGATACAAAAGTTGCATTACTTAACTTTCTCATATTACATGTCAAACTTTCTCTAGTATTTCAAATATGTATGTATCTGAAAAGGAAAAAAAAACATATAGTGAAGTTCCACCCAAATTACATTTTTGTTTAGGAGCAATAAGGATTATTCATACCTGCAAATAGGAAACTGAAGCTTTTTCTATTATCTTGTTATTTAAAAAAATAATGCTTGGCCCAAATGATAAAAAATAAATTATATGTCACTTGTTAATAGGGAGAAAGCAAAAAGTTAGTTCTGTATATTATGAATATTTTTAATAATGATGCCATGTTTATAAAGCCAACATAATAATCTTTAATAATATGATGATCTGAAATGACCTCTTTATCATATACTACCTGTTATGGACTGAATGGCTATATCTCCCTAAAATTTATATGTTGAAACCCCAATCTCTAAAGTGATGGTATTTGGAGTTGAGACCTTTGGGAGGTTCTTAGGTCATGAGGGTGGACCTCTCATAACACTACTAATGCCCTTATAAGAAGAGACAGGAGAGAGCTTGCTTCCTTTCTGCTCTCTGCCATGTGAGTCTACAGCAAGAAGATGCTGTGTGCAAATCAGGCAGAAGGTCCTCACAAAAAATTGAATCTGCTAGCACCTTGATCTCGGACTACCCAGCCTCCAGAAATGTGAGAAATAAATGTCTATTGTTTAAGACATCCAGTCTATGGTAATTTGTTACAGCAGTCCTAGCTAAGACACTACTCAAAAATGAAGAAATGATTTTTAAAGTTCCTAAGTGAACCTATGTCTGTGAATGTTGAAAGATTACACATTGCTTGGGTATGTTGGGAAACGCAGCTCCCGAACAGGGTTTGTCAAACTGTAGACCATAGGCTAAACACTGCCCACTGCCTGTTTTTGTAAATAAAGTTCTATTAGAAGACAGATACACCCATCCATTTTCATATTTTTTATGTGTTTTTTTTTCCTTTTTTCCACAGTAGCATAGTTAAGTAGTGACAGAAACTGTATGTCTCACAAAGCTGAAACTATTTGCTATCTGGTCCTTTATAGAAAGTTTGTTTCCCCTGCTAAGTAATATGTTTGGCAGGCTCAGAGAGGAAGCTCTACAACTTTTTTTAAATCCCAGAAAGGTAAAGTAATTATTGTTAGTGAGGAGAAATTTATAAAAAATGAACTTTCTGGCAATTAAAATGTTTATTGAGGAATAAATGGTCATGGGACCTTTATACAAAACTGTTCCAAATGGCTTTGTAGATTTTTCCCCAAACCATTTCTACTTCTGTTTTTTATATCAGTCAATGGCACCACTCAGTTGCCCAAGTCAGAAATCTAGCTAATCTTCTAAACCCCTCTCAGTCCTTCCCTGTTTTACACTAACTCAGTACTTCTCTCCATTCCCACTGTCACCCTGGCCAGGCACCTGGAATTCTACAAACTTGCCTGCAGTGCTGAAAACATTTCCTAACAGCCTTTCCCACCTCCAGACATTCTTTTATATTCAATCTGTATCCTACACAGTGACCTTTTAAAAGTCCCAGTCCCCTATTTATATCCTTCAATGGTTTTCTATTGCCTTTAGAAATAAATCTAAACACTGGAGCATAATTTATAGAGTCCTTCACAAATGGCCTTTATTTGACTAACTTCTCTTTACCCTTTAGGTCCCAGCTTATCTATCACTTCCTTTGGGGATCCTTCTCTGGTGCCTAAGTCTGGTTTAAGTCACCCTCAAATGGTCCCCTAAGGCACTTAATAGTTTCTTGTTATAGAGCAGAACACATTGCATTGTAATTGTTTGTTTAATTGTCTGTCTGAACACTGTAACACTGTGAGGGAAAGGACCATGTCTTCATTAACTGGGGACACATTAGGGAGGAAAACAGACATAGTCTCTGTTATAAAGACACTTGCAGCCTGGTGAGAGAAACTGATATTTATCAAGTAATTACTGAAATATAAGCAGCAGTATCCTGTTTGGAGATTTAAACTGAGATTTCCTGCCCCTTTTTACTGAAATTATTCTTGTTGTCTTATGGTTCTTTACCCATTCACTGGCTTAGGAAGAAGGCAAAGACAGGCGAGAATAATAAGGTTACTGATCAGTTTTGAATTTAATAATCCATAGGGAGACAATAGTTTTTAAGTCTTTTAATTGTAAGAACTAGTCACCCCAAAGAGAAGAGTGTTTTCCAAATTCTAAAATATTTTCTTTAATAATCAGGAATCAAAGTTTGGTGTGCTGTGGTAGAATTTTACTATAAGCTCTAGAGGAGGAAGGATATAGAATATGTTACAGAGGGAGAAGATAAAAACTCTTTGGGCTTGGCAGAGAAGCCTGGAATAAGAAGAGGAGAGCAAATAGAATAAGTTGCACATGAGAAACCTTTTCACTTTCCTGTCTCTTTCCCCTATAGTATAAGTCCTGTGGGAGTAACAGAAACCCAAGGTGGGGTCGAGAAATCCAGAGCAGGACTTGTGCTATTCTTCCCTTTCCATGACACAGGGAAGTTGAGAGCATCTTAGAGAAGTCCTGAATTTAGCATGATGCTGGAGCAACATGATATGTAGATGGTTGATAGCAATTGTTGATGTAGGTGACCCTGCAAATGGGCTTGATATAGGGAAGTGTTGACCTTCCCTACCTAAAGACATATGGAACTCCAGACTCAAGTTCCATTTGATAGGGAGAGTCAATGGAGAAAATGTGTTATAAGAACTGAGAGAAGGTCTTGTTTATGGTTGTATTCCAAGCATCTAGTACAGATTACTGGCACGTAGTAGCATATAATAAATATTTATTGAATGAATTGAATGGATGAAGAATCAGAAAAAAGGGAGGAAATAGGGTTTTCATTTATTTAAAAGGAATTTTTGAAGGAAATTGTCATGTGGATTCTTGACAAAGTCACTTAATTGCGGCATTAATCTTTATTTCAGGAAAGCAACTCTATGTCCAAGTGATATAAAAGAGGTCATAAAATCCTTACATCCTTGGATCATCTACATGATGTAGATGCTGTAGAATCCATGGATTGTTAGTCATCTTGATTAAATTATTACAGCTGACTTGATCTAATCCTTCTACAAGTTGTTCCATGTCTTATGTTCTTAATTTCTAGTGCAGTAGTTACTGTGTAGTGCCTAGCACAGTGTGCAGTGCTTAGATAAGACTCAAAACATATTTGTTGAATGGATTGTTGAAGAATTCATCTAATCTCCAGGCCTGAAAACTTGGGAAGAAGGGAAGATTTCCTCTTCTCCTAAATCATATTTGTAGTAATTATCAGTGTAGGGGTTTAGAAAGAGTTATTCCAAGATGTGCCATTTTGGTATAAGATTATTTCAAGCTGAAAACAATCAAGGCCCAAAAGACCCAGGAAGAAACTTTTACTTTCCTCTTAAATGCCTAAAAGAATGTAGATAGTGGACTAGCTCCATGAAGAGAGCTAGTACCATAGATAACTACATTGTAATCTGAACTAGGAGTGGTAGACAGGGAGGAACTTAGCAAAGTGTGTTTGTTAAAATTGCTCTCTATATCCCATTGTTTCTGTATGGCCCAGCAAATATCTGTTTACCTAACATTTGCTCTTTTTCAATTTCCTGTGAATTACCTCCCTTCTCTTTGAAGTCCCAGACCTTTTCCCCCTTCTCCTGAGTTCAGGATGACATATAGACCTCATTTTGCCTGGCTGTCTTTGGAATCTCATGTTTATGTGGATTTCCTGTATGAATGAAATTAAATTTGATTTTCTCTTGCCAATCTATTTCATGTCAATTTAATTCTTTGACTAGCTAGATGAATCTTGAAGGATAGAGTAAAAGTTTTCCTCCCCAACATCTGCATAGCAGCATGTATAATGTAAGGACTCAAAAATATTTGTTGAAGAAAATGAATGAACAAAGAAGAAAGAAAGAGAAAAAAATTTTAGCTCATCTTCCATATTTCTACTAAAGAGATCTTTTCAAAGATTCTATGTCAAGTTTAAAATCTATTTTTTTTCTCTGTATTACCTTCAATATCATTTTTTAATGTGCCTTTGCCATGAAACCCTGTGTTTAATCTTATGTTCATATAAGCATTATGAAAGGATATATGTTTAAAATAATTAGGCTCTTTCAATTCTGTCTTTTATGCTTTTTAAGGAGGGTGGGCTCTTAGGAAGAACCTTTGTTTTGCTGAATTACATGATATGTGAGGACATAAGATAATAGAAATAAGTGAAGGCTGTGTCCTGTACAAAAGGGCCTAGACATCTGGATATATGGATATAGCCCATATTACATTTTAGCTTTTGGTCAGTAAGTCTTCCTCTTTGGGTGTGGGTTGGTTATTGTCCATTGAGACACATTTGTTTCAGTCCTTGTGTTCTGCTGGTGTCCACAGCTGATTTCTCTGCCTGGTAAACTTGTGCTTCGCTCTTTTTCCACTTGGTCAAGATCTGATTCTGATTTCCTCTTCCTGCTGACTTGCCTCTCTTTAGCCCTTGATAATGCTAAGACCTTTTGAGTCTCTGCTGTATCCTCCATCTGACCTTCATCAAGGATGTCTACCTTGCAGTAGAGGCTGTGGGTCAGCTTTTCCCCCAATATGGCAGATCCCATAATTGGCCTGTGGGCTCTCATTTCAGCATCTCTTTCACACAAGATTAGAGGTGGGCCCTGTTTATAGGTGACCATGCCTCTCCATTGTCTCACCTATACTGGGTATGGCCATTTGTTGATCAAGGGCCTCTCTGCATAATGATCTCTCAGAGCCCAAATAACTGAGAGGAATGTTCCTCTCAGTCTATTACATCCATCTCCTCCCACAGAGCCTTGTAGCTAGGATGCTGGGACACATATCTGATTGCTTCTCTTCTCTTCTTCTATTCCCATTTTCTCACCCAAACTATCAGATTGGAAAGGATGGACTTTCTCCTTCTCTGTGGCTGATTAAAATATTCTCTGTCATTCCATTTCTTCAAAGCTATGATTGTGAGTGGCTATAGAGAGATAGAAAAAGCTGCTTACTAATAGGGAACATACTTAGGAAGCTATTTTTAAACTATTTACTTGCTACACTCTGAGAATGGGTGATTTAGGTGAGAGTCAGATATACTTAGGTTTCTGTGTGTTCACTAGGTTAAGTAAATCTGTAACACTTTCTCATGGAATGGCAAACTAGAAATTAATATTTAACCTAATCTCTAATGATACATGATTTCTTTAGTGGTCACAGTTATTTCTAGAAATGGAGATATATTGGTTTCATTCTGAATTCTGGGGACACTTTACTTAAGTCTGGTGTGGTAACTTAAGTTTATACTTTTGTAAAATAGCACTTAACTGTCTTACTATAATTATCTTTGCTTAAAAGTCTCTTTCTCCCTTAGATCTATGTGAATTCAGAGCAAGGGTCTTGTTTTTTCTTGCATTTCCTATCACTGCATCCCCACCAGTCAGCACATAGTAAGTGCTCAAAAGTTGGTTGTTGAGTAAATGACACAATTTAAACCTGTGATTAACAGATATGTTTTACTTTAAAAGTGGCAATATTATAAAAGGCCACAAGATGGGCTCATTACACTATGTAAGTTTGTGAAACATTCTTGAATCATGAAATTAACATTTTTTTCCTTGCAAAAAATGAGGAAGATTTGATATAGTTTCTGCACCTTAAAAAGGAATTAAAGTGCTTTTAGTGACAACTCCTACCAACATTTAGTCATTTCTTTATTTATCTAAAGAATTGTATTAAAAGAAAAATCATAATGTTATTTATTATTCCCTCTTATGACTTTGAAAAACATCAAGGTTTTATCTTTATCACTCTTCCTATATATTCCTTACTATAAAACTGAAATATGTGTCTTGCTATTAATGGAATAATAAATTGTATTTCTTCTTCTTAGAATTTAAAATGGTTTTCATCACTTTTTTTTCATTCAAAAGATTAAGCTTAGTAAATTGAATAGACCTTTTTTTCCTAAACCAATGCTTTTTGAAAACGGACTCTATGCTGGGCAGTCTACATTATTATCTCATTTGATGCTTATTAACTAGATCCTCATCTGAGGGTCTCCTGATGGTCTGGGACTCTGAGGCTTGCCAAAGTCATCTAAATAATAATTAGAGCTATGTTTTGGTGGGAAGGCAGATACAGGTCCAATAAAAACAAAGGCAAAACCAAAAACATGCTTTAGTGATAAAGCATGGTGATATGATAAAGTGGCTGAGGTACTACTTTAGGTTGGATGGCCACTTTGAGTTGGTGATGTTGAAGCTAAACCAGGAATGATAAGAAGGAGCCAGACTGGTGATATTCTGGGGAAGAATTTCCAAGCAGAAAGAACAACAGGTATGAAGGCCCAAGATGGAAGAGGTGTTGCTCTCAATTTGGAAGGGAGAAGCTGTATGGCTCCAAAAGATTCATCCAGTATCACTATCAGGTCTTGGATGCAGCTGGTATTATTAGACATTTCCTGGCTTCCCTTGGAAATAAGCAGACACTGGTGTATGTCTTTATAACAGCCACAGAATTGTTGTCCTTTTTAAGCTACTGGCACACACTAGTAGGCAGAAGGAAGAACTGTTCTGGAATTGGCTGTTCTTTAGCTAAGGCGGATCAGGATTATATTTCATTAGGAGGACTCTAAGCCAAACAAAACCTCCCTGCCCCTGCTAAAGTCATAATGGGATTGGAATGTTCTTCATATAGTCAGTATGTTTATATTAAGTATTTACTGCCAGGCATTGAATATAAAGAAGTGAACAAACAAAATCTCTACCCTCAAGGAGCTTGTATTTGATGATATCATGGCAAGGTGGCTTATATAGTTTACATGTGGTTTACTTCAATTCTCTTTAGTCCACCCACTATTTGATCAAATTTAGAACTATTTTACTTATTGGATATTTGAACAAAAAAAGAAGTGGCATTGATTGTCAGGATTTCCATTCTCCTATCACAGTCCCAGTTGGGTTCTTTTAATACTGGGAATTCTTCTGAAGATAAATGTGGTCTTACTTATTCCTGTCTACAAAGATGCGGAGCATTACTGCTGATATCAGGAACCTGACAGATACAATGGCTTATTTCCACAGTTCTGGTCTTTAATGCAGGTCCAGGCTTACACAATGCTCCTTCACTCCCTAAACTTCTGTCCATCAGGTCAGGGTCATTTCTTGAATATTTCTGTCCCCTGAAGTTTGTTACAGGAGAAACAGAAACTTATCAATCACTGAAATCTAAAACCCAGTGGGAGTCTAATTATTTTAGGCTCAACTGCCTTTTTTCTGATATTTTCCCATAATTTTGGGTACCTGAAAGAAAGTCAGGAGAGAAAAAACAAACTACATTAATGCACTGACCTTTGACACCAGAGACTCCATCACTTGAGAACGTGGTGTAATTTATGCCCTTAAATTTCACTAATTTATAGGAAAATCCTCTAAACAGAATTTGAAAGCTATCCCCTTACCCCCAAGAACAGCTATTTTAAAATTTTTCTTTGTCATTGGAAGCAAATGATATTAACAGACTATGTGTATGGCCTATTCTTAAGATTCATGTCACCTTATATTAGGTTTCATACCAACTTTATTAGATTTCCTATTACTGTATTAGCAAATTACCACAAACAGTGGTATAAAACAATACACATTTATTATCTTACAGTTCTGTAGACCAGAAATCTGACAACATGTCTCATTGGGCTAAGTCAAGGTTGGCAGAGGTATCTGCAGATATCTTTGGGGCCATTATTTTGCCTACCATACCCTTTTCTAAAAACAGTATGCACTGAGAAATGTTTGTGTGTAACTCCTGTAAATCCCTTGTATAGAAATCCTGCTGTTTTTAGTTAAAACTCAACTCTCCTTCCCTCCCCTCCCCTCTCCTCTCCTCATTTTCTTCTCTGGGGATAGATATAGAAAGAAAGTAAGATGAATACTATGCTTTTGTCTAGTCATTTTCTCTTAACAAAAATATCCCCCTTTTAGCCTTTGGTGGGGTAAGAGAAGGTTCTTTTTTTCTTACTTTAATCCTGATATTTTGGTAGGGTTTCTAATCATTGTACTCTTTTGTCTCCTTGCCTCAGGGCTATACACATGACCCAGCCCCCCTATCAGATTAGCCTGTCATATCCACCTAGACATTGTGATTGTTTTGTTAGTGGGCATTTAACCTGAGCTGGGCCAATCAAAATACTTCCCTGAAATGTTTTTTCCCTAAGTGGATCCATGTGAGAACATTTTCTTTATACCTTTGTTGTAAGAAAGCTGAAAGTATATGCCAGTTTTATGTCTCTCACCAATGGGAGAAACTGAGAGACTGATGAGAGGCAGAAAGAGACAAGCCTGGTGAGTTACTGCTTGATTTTATTCCTTGATGTTTTCAAAGCTGCTTTGGTTCATTTTTGATTCTATGAGTTACCCAAGTTTGTTTCCAGTAAATTCCCCTTTTGTTTAATCTGGTTTGTTTTGAGGTTTGTTTCTTGCAACTAAAAGAGTCCCAATTAATAAGGTTGTTTTCCTTCTCCTAATGTCTTTGTTTCCTGACTATTATTTATTCTGTTAATCCATTGGCTTTATAAACCAAATCCAAGATGAAGGATGTCTCCCATGGAAAAAAATAAAAGAAATAATCAGAAGAAATTCTGAAGTGAGTCCATGTGATATTGCATATGTTAATTCTGAGGTCACACCCTGAAAAAATTCACCTCCTGTTTCACAGTCCATCTTGGATTATGCAACTCAGTTAATTAAAGAGGATTATGCACAGATGCCAGTAATCCTATTAATACAATGGCTAATATGAAAAGCTTGAAATCTGAATACTTTCTATTTCTATTATCAAGTTTCCAAGGTGAAATTAAAATCCTTAAAGTGAAATTTCCCTTCTCATTTCTTTTTATTTTGCTTCTGGAAATTATATATTCCCTCCAAAACCTCAAAGGCAAACTATTCTAAACCTAATTCTCTCATGCATCCCATTTTCCCAAAATTCAAGGAGTTATATAAGAACATTTCCACTGCATCCCATACCCAGAATGTTCTGATCCAAATACAAGAAGTGCCAATTTTGCTTATAATTTGGATTTTTTCAACAGCATAGTTCTGAGACTCAGAAATGACGATCTCTTTGGGATATTCTTGACATACAAATGAAGGCCCAAAATGCACTTCCTAATGCACTGCAGTTCCAGAAGGGAATTGGTGGGTAGATGAATGTCCAGCCAGCATACGCGGCCAAACTATTCACTTCATGTTAAATCACAGAATGACTGCCAACGGGAGGTGTTGAACTACATTAACTGAAAAAGGATACCTCTTCTGCATCCTAAGCACAGAAATAATTCCTCATCTCTAGCCTATGGAGGCCACCATCACAAAACAAATTTAGCTTGCTGGTCAGAAGGATGCAGTAGCACTTTTACCAGCTACTAAATTGACTATTAGTCTAGTTTCCCTAGTTAAGAGTCACATTTTATGCAATGAATGAGAACTAGAACTGCCTAGTCTCTCTGGTAAGTGAGAATAGTGCATCACAGCACAGATATTTCAATTAATTTATTTACTTAATTGGTCATCATGTACTTGTTGAGTATAAGCTAGGTACTTGGTATATAAAAGTGGGCAAAACAAACTTGATTCCAGCTCTCACTGAGTTTGTAGTCTAGTGGGAGACAGAGACAGCAAATAAGTAACAAATAAAGTTATAATTAAGAATTATCCTAAGTGCTCTAAAGGAAAAGGGCAAGTTGCTATGAGAGAGACTAATGGGAAGGACATAGTTTAGGTTGGGTAGCTAGGAAAACTTCTAGAAGAAGGTGACATTTAATCCAAGATCTGAATTTGATGGATGAAAAGAAACCAGTCAAGGGGAAACTATTAGAAAGAGGGTCCTAGGCAAGAGGAGGAACATCCAATGAAGAAGAAATAACAATTATATATGTCCTGAGGTAGCAAATAAATTGCAGTTCTGGAGGATGCTTACATATGCTGTATTGTGGAGCCTGGTGAATGATGTACAGTATAGTAAAGTATATGTGTATTTTTTTGTAGATAAAAATAATTTTATATGCAATAACAATATAAAGCAAATGGCATTCTCCATGAGAATAACCAGAACAGAAATACAGTAGATGAGTAATTTATTTTCATAAAAGAAAGTTTGAAATTGCCTCACTCATATAAAAATTGACTACCTGAATATGTTGATAATTGCAACCATTATGGGACTATGGATTACTTATTAAATGAATTACAAAATTCTTGAAATTTACAGATATAATATTAGAAAATACAGTACTGCTAAAAAAAAAGAGTATATGTGTGTTTGAGAGTCAGGGAGGGAAGACAAATTATATAGAGCTTAATTTGTCTTAAACCAGATTAAGAATTTTGAATTTTATTCTAAGTATGGAAGGAATTGAAGTATTTTGAAAACAGGAGAGTCATGATCTAGTGTATATTTTTTTTTTTTTTAAAGATTTTATTTATTTATTTGAGAGAGAGAGAATGAGAGAGAACACATGAGAGGGGGGAGGGTCGGAGGGAGAAGCAGACCCCCTGCAGAGCAGGGAGCCCGATGCGGGACTCGATCCAGGGACTCCAGGATCATGACCTGAGCCGAAGGCAGTCGCCTAACCAACTGAGCCACCCAGGCGCCCGATCTAGTGTATATTTTAAAGGCATCACATAGGATTCTGTTTGGAGAATGGTTTTAAGGGTAGCCCAAAGCCCTAGTCAAAGTAGTAAGACTAGTTAAGAAACTATTACAATATACTGCACAGGAGATAAAGTGGCTTAACATTATGGCAATGGAGAGGAAGATGAATTTGAGATATATATTTGCAAATAGGATCAACAGATTTTAGTGATGGGCTACATATGGTGAATTATGTCAAAAAATCTGCTTTGAGTGACTAGATGGGTAGTGGTGGCATTTAGGGATTTGGAAAAGGCTTTTGGTTAAAGAGATTTTGAAGATAAGGCAAGAGTTCAATTTGAGAAATGTTAAGCTTGAAATGTTTGTGATATATCCGGTGGAGATATCACACAGGCAACTGAATATACTGGTCTGGAGTTCAGAAGAGAAGTCTGGGTTAGATAGTTCAACTTGATATCTAAAGCACATACATTAAAAAAAAATTTTTTAATGCTTTCAGACATAAAAAAAGTTGGAAAAGAGTACAAAAAAATTCCTGTATACACTCAGATTATCCAAATGTTAAAATTTTACATAACCACAGTACAATAATCAAAACCAGGAAATTATTCATATAGCACTATCTAATGACAAACCTTATCCAAATTTTGCCAATTCTCCAACTTGTATCCTTTTTTGCATCCAGCATCCAAATCTAAGATCACACACTGTATTTAGCTGCCATATATCCTCAGTCCCCTTTAGTCTGGAACAATTCCTTTGTCTTCATGACCATGACATTCTGAAAGATTACTGCCAGTTATGTTGTAAAATGTCCCTTAATTTGGGCTTGAGTCTTCAGAGATTCCTAATTAATATAATGAATAGAAGGAAAGCCTTTGAACATCCACCAAATCCTTAGAGCACCAATGCTGTCAGAGGAATGCCTTCCTGCTCCTAACCATGAGAATTTCTGGCTACCAAGCTAGTGGGCTGGGGAAGAGAATCTTAAGGTGAGGAGCAGGTGAGAAGGTGGGGAACAGAGAAGCATAGAACAAAACCCTCTTCTGCACAGCAGATTTTCCTACTGAAGCAGGTCTGGACTAAGGTTGTTAATAAGTTTTGACTCAATGAATTTCAGAGTTTTGACTATTGCACTGGACTAACTCTTTTAATTTCTGCAATCAGATTATTCTTTTTTTTTTTTCAAGGAAGAGTTCTGGCAGTGTTTTATTTTTTTAACCTAGGTAGTAATTTTGAAGATGTTTGAAAACTGACGTATACATTTTTAAAAATAAACTTTTAAAGAAGTTTTAGATTTACAGAAAAATTGAAAAGAGAATTCCCATATACCCCACACCTAGATTTCCCTCTTGTCAACATTTTACATTAGTATATTTGTCACAATTAACAAATCAACGAACCAATATTGATATATTAACTAAAGTATACTTTATTTGGATTTATTTTGTTTTCACCTAATGTCCTCTTCTGTTCCAGGATCCCACATTACATTTAGTTGTCATGTCTCCTTGGCTGTAATAATTTTTCAGACTATCCTTTTTTTGTTTTTGGAAGATTTCATTTTTTTAGAGCAATTTTAAGTTCATAGCAAAGTTCGGAGGAAGCAGAGATTTCCATATACTCCCTTCCCCCCTCACATGCAGAGCCTCCCCCAATATCAACATCCCCTACCAGAGTGGGACATTTGTTGCAACTTATGAACCTACACTGACAAATTAGGGGTTACACTTGGTGTTGTCCATTCTATGGGTTTGGACAAACATTTGAGATGTATCTACCCTTATAATGTTATACAGATGAGTTTCACTGCCCTAAAAATCCTGTGTTCCACCTATTCATCCTTCCCTCCCCTCCGAACACCTGATCAGATTATTCTTGCGGTTCAAGTGACCAGAAGTCTCTTATTGAGATGAGAAAAAAATCATGAGTCCTCTTGTAGAATATATTCAAAGGACAGAAAACAATGAACTTAGTAAAATTTCAATAGGCAAGAGAGGGGTACAATTATTTTGCTTGTACTTCATTCAGTTTCTTTTTTAAATGTAATAAATATATCTATAAAAGAAAGATAAAAAATTCATAAGCTAAGTATTTAAATATTTTTAGAAAAGGAAAATAAAATAAACCCAACAATATAGAAGAAAGAAAATAATAACGATATGAGCATAAATTAAGAAAATAGAAATCAAACAAAATAAGATCAACTAAACCAAAAACTAATTTTTGGAAAGACTAACAAAATAAATGAATTTTTCTAATATTGAACAAGATAAAAAAATAAAAAGAAAGCACAAGTAAACAATATTAGACATTAAATAAAAGGCATCACTATATGTAAAGTAAAAACTTAAACAAGTAGGAGAGTAGTATAAACAGACTTATGTTAATAACTGGAAAAGGAATGAACCAAATACTTTTCTAGAAACATAAAAATCGCCGAAGTTGATTCAGAAGGAATTATAAAACCTGAAAAAACTTACACACTCAAAAACTGAATGAACATCCATGTATCAACACACAATAGCACCCATCTTAAATCTTTTACAGCTGCGTTTTATAAAACATGTAAGGAAAAGCAATTCCAATCTTGTAAAGCATGTTTAGACAATAGTAAAAGAGGGTGTACTCCTCAGTTCCTTTCATGAGTCCAGGTAACTTTGATACCCAAAAAAAGATAGTATGAGAAAGGAAAATTAAAGTTCAATTTCATTTAGGAACATAGTTATAATAATCAAAAATAAAATATTTGCAAACTAAATATAACTACTGAATTAAAAAAAAGAGAATCTTAACCAAGGAAGGGTCATTTCAGGAATGTAAGGATGATTTATTAATCAGAATTCTGTAGTGATTTACCATAATCACAGGCTAAATGAGGTTAAAACCCAATATGATAGTTCCCATGTCTTGTATTATTGCTATAAAGAAATCAACACAAATTTAATGGCTTAAAACAACACAGATTTATTATGTTACAATTCTAGAGGTCGAAAGTCCAAAATCAGTCTCAGTGGGCTAAAATCAGGGTGATGGCGGGCTGCATTCCTTCCGGAAGTTTTAGGGGGAATTTCATTCTTTTGCTTTTTCTAGCTTCTGGGGGCTGCACACATCCCTTGGCTCATGGTCTTATCTTTTATTTTCAAAGCCAGCAGTGCAGCATCTTTCAGTCTCTTTCTCTCTCACTCTGATAATCCTGAGTACCTCTTATGAGAATCTATGTGATTACATTGAATTCACTCAGATAATCCTGGATACTCTCCCCATCTCAAAATTCTTAATTATATCTGCAAAGTCCCTTTTGCCATATAAAGCAAGGTATTAACAGGCTCTGTGGTTTAGAATGTAGACATCTTTGGGACCAATTATTTGGCCTACTATACCTTCAAAAAATAATCTGATAAAATTTAACATGTATTCATGATTTTAAAATCAACAACAACAACAACCATAACAAAACTCTTAGCAATAGGAATAGAAAGAAACTTCCTTAGCCTATTGAATGATATCTTTAAGAACATTTTCTTTTAAGGTCAGGAACTACACAACAATCCTCATTATCATTACTTCTACTCAGTATTGTACTGGAAGTCTTATCCAATACAACAGATAAAACAAAGAAATAAATGGTAAAGCATCAGGTAGGAAGAAAAAAAAACTGTAGATAAAGAGATTTTCCAGAGAGAAAACCAAAGGAAATATACAAATAAATATTAGAATTAATGAGAAAAATCTGCAAGGTTGCTGGATACAAGATGGATTTACTAATATGATGTTCCTATATACCAGCAGGGAGCAAATAGAAAATGCAAAATGTAATTAAAAAATTTTATTCAATCCCTACCTCATGTCATACACAACTATAAATTTCAGATAGATTAAGGACTTAAATATTTAAGGCAGAACTATGAAACTTCCCCAAGGCAATATGACAAATTAACTATATAACATTGGAGTGGGAAAGGAATTCCTAAATAGGACAGGAAAAAATGCAACCTATAAAGGAAAAGACTGAATTTGACTACTTTAAAATGATGAACTTCTTGGGCACCTGAGTGGCTCAGTCAGTTAACTGTCTGCCTTTGGCTCAGGGTCCTGGGTTCAAGTCCCACATCGTGGTCCCTGCTCAGCATGGAACCTGCTTCTCCCTCTCCCTCTGCCTGCCTCTCTGCCTGCTTGTACTCTCTCACTCACTCTCTCTCTTTCAAAATAAATAAACAAAATCTTAAAAAAAACTGATGAACTTCTCTATCAAAAGACACATAAAGGGAGTGTAAAGACAAGTCACAAGTGGGAAGATTTTTTTTTTTTAAGATTTTATTTATTTGCGAGAGAGAGAATGAGAGACAGAGAGCATGAGAGGGAGGAGGGGCAGAGGGAGAAGCAGACTCCCTGCCGAGCAGGGAGCCCGACGTGGGACTCAATCCCGGGACTCCGGGATCATGACCTGAGCCGAAGGCAGTCGCTTAACCAACTGAGCCACCCAGGCGCCCCACAAGTGGGGAGATATTTTGCAACAGATTTAACTGAGACAGTATTAATATTCAGAATACATAGTGATCTTCTAGAAATCAACAAAAAGAGAAGCACCCAATAAATAAATAGGCAAAAGATGTGAACAGGCATTTCTAAAAAGAGGAGAGGAGATTTAAATGGCCAATAGACATATAAAAAGGTGCTCACCTCATTGGAATTAGAGAAATACAAATTAAAATCAAAATCAGATACCATTCTATACCCAACAAAAGGGGAAAAATTAAAAGCCTTACACCAAGTGTTGTCATCCACATGGAGCAATAGAAACTCTCAGATAATTTTAGAGTGTAATTTGGTACATTAGTTTGGAAAATAGTTTTAAATTTGAACATAAGTAGACACTATGATTCAGCATTTCCACTCCCAGGCATAGAATTCAGAAAAACTAGTACAGTTGCCAGAAGATATATGCACAGCATTGTTCATACCAGCATTTTTTTTGTAATGGCCACAAACTGAAAACAACCCAAACGGTTATCTGTAGTAGAATAGACAAATTTTAGCATATTCGTACTTGGAAACACACCACAGCAGTGAATGATTGAACAACCATCACATGTATCATTATGACCCACCTGCAAAAATATGATTTTGACTGAAAGAAGTATAGTGAATAAATATAGCATGATTCTATCTATACATTTGAAAATTGAAACCTGATCAATGTATTTTTCACAGATACATATATAGGTGATTATACTGTAAAGAAAAGCACTGGAATGTTTAATACAGCACTGAATTAAAGGTTATAACTGTGGAGGATGAAGGTGAATAAGATCCTATAGAAAAGATTCCACATAAGATTCTTGTTAACTCTTATTTCTTGCTGGGAAGGAAGCAGATGGTTTTTTATATTGCTGTTTTTAAACCACAGTGTTTCATACATCTTCTCTTTTATATTTCTTCTTTTGTTTCTTTCACACCCACACCCACACTCAAGAAATTCCATTCAGGTTAGCAATAAAAACTAAAAGTTATTTAGGAATAAATCTACAAAAACATGCATAACTTTAATAGAGAAAATTCTGAAATGTTCTTGATGAGCAAACAATGAGAAAATGATTGAACAACCACAGAATTGGAATTCAATATGGATAAGTGAACTCAATATTGAAAAGATGACAGTTCTCTTCAAATTAACTTATAAATTTATTGTAATGCTTCCTTTTCTTCCTTTCTTTCTTTCTTTCTTTCTTCCTTCTTCTCTCTTTTCTTTCTTTCTTTTATCTTTCTTTCTTTCTTCTTTCCTCTCTCTTCTTCCTTCCTTTTCTTTCTCTTTCTTTCTTTCTTTCTTTCTTTCTTTCTTTCTTTCTTTCTTTCTTTCTTTCTTTCTTTCTTTCTTTCTTTCTTTCTTTCTT
>NC_058404.1:82913324-82991799 GCF_002201575.2 Neomonachus schauinslandi
CTTTCTTTCTTTCTTTCTTTCTTTCTTTCTTTCTTTCTTTCTTTCTTCTTTCTCTGTCTCTCTTCTTCCTTCCTCTCCCCTTCCTTCCTTCCTTCCGTCTTTCTTCCTGTCTTTCTCTCCTCCTCCTCCATCTTCTTCTTTGGTAGATTTTGATAAGCTGATAAATTCTATGGAAAGGTAAAGGATCAAGATAAGCTTAAAGATAAATTTGAAGTACAAGGATAAAGAAGAAAAGTTCACCCAGTATGCATCAATATATTTAATTTCTTAAAAAAAGACAGGAATGAAGGAATAGAGATAACATTGGTATGCAACCCTTTGAAAAGTTTGGCTGTGCAGAAGAGCAGGAACAATTTATCAGTATTTGTTCTAATACACAGAAACATTTCACCCTATAGATCAGTTCCTTCCTTAGAAATTGAGATATAGGGGCACCTGGGTGGCTCAGTCGTTACGCGTCTGCCTTCAGCTCAGGTCATGATCCTGGGGTCCTGGGATCGAGCCTCACATCAGACTCTCTGCTCAGCAGGAAGACTGCTTCTCCCTCTCCCACTCCCCCTGCTTGTGTTCCCTCTCTCGCTGTGTCTCTCTCTGTCAAATATATAAAATCTTAAAAAGAAAAAAAAAGAAATTGAGATATAGCATATGACACAGTTAATCAAGGTCAGGGTTTCCCAAACTTGCCTAGTCATAAGAATCGCCTAGGATATTTGTTAAAACTGCAGATTCCTTTGCCATATTTTAGACTAATAGGATAAGACCCTCAAAGGAGGAGCCTAGGAATCTGTATTTTTAATAAACTATCCTGGTGATTCTTCTTATTTGGCAAGATTGTATAACATTGATTGCTGAATAAATAATTGTTCTTAGAAAGTAACATGATAAAACACATTTTGTGAAGGTTTACACAAAACCTTTATTATTTTTTTAAAGATTTATTTATTTATATTTTAGAGAGAGAAAGGGAGTGAGGAGCAGGAGGGTTAGCAGGACAGAGAGAATCTTGAAACCTACTCCCTCCTGAACACAGAGCCCCATGTGGGGCTCGATCTCACAACCCTGAGATTATGACCTGAGCAGAAATCAAGAGTCCACCACTTAACCAACTGAGCCACCCAGGCGCCCCAGGTTTACACATAACTTTGAAATAATAGCAGTCATCTAGAAAAATACGTATTTTCCATAGGATGAAAATTATTTACACAGACGTTTGGAATCTGTTTAAGTTACTAAGGGACTTTTAAAGAGACTTCTTTATAGATGTGTCTAACTTACCAAACTAAAAAAGGAAACAGAAATGTCTTAATTTATAAGAGCAACAGATATTTAATTCCATTTACTTAGGATCTCCAATTAGGAGATCATTGGTTTGTGTATGTTTTTCTTTTCTATATATTTTTGTGGAAAAAGGAAGCATAATACAAATTTTGGTTTGTGGTTCCGTCCAACAAGATTTGTGATTCATCTGCATTTGTTGTATTCATGGGAGAAGCAAGTCTAGAATGTGGCAGAATATGTAGCATAGGTTCCCAACTCTTCTGAATTCTCATAGCCTTCAGTTTGTACCACTTGTTAGAGTTTTTTATTGTGTTTTTTCAGTTACATGACATCTGAATATATTCTCATTGAAATTGATTCAAACAGTTTAAAGCATTAATAATGACTAATGCTTATTAGATGAATTCTATGTGCCTACTTGGAGTGTTTTTCATGGATTACCTGAATTAAATGAATTAAAATGAGTTAAATTCTTTCTCAGAATTTTATGAATCATACACTATGGTTATTTTGCAGAAGGGGAAATCCAGGTCTGTACATCTGGAAAGTAGCAGAATCAGAATTGATCCCATGTGATTTGACTCCAAAGCCTATACACAGAATCTCTCTCCATTCTCACCATTAACAGTACATGGAAAGAAACCTCAAAGTCTCCCTTCATCCCTACTTACTCTCCCCTCTGCAGAGATTAGCTGCTTTGTTGTGTCCCCTTCTAGATTTCTTGTATGCATAGCTCTATATACACCCAATGTCTTTTGTTAAACGGAATCTATGGCACAAGTTATTTGATTTTTTTGTATTAATAATTCTTAGAAATCTTTTTATGTCATTATATATAATCTAGTACTATCTTTTAAAAGCAGCTTAATATTAGATAGTATGTATGTACTTTTTAAACTGTAGCCATGAGAATAGATATACCCTTTCCAATTTTTCCCAATTATAAATGATGCTGCAGTGACCATCCTTACAAAACTTTGTGCAAGGTACCAATATTTCTGTAGGACAGACTCTATTAAAATGAAGTTGCTTATAAAAGTATATGAACAATTAAAATTTTGCTTATTGCCAATTTGTACTTCAAGAAGGTTGTGCCAACTTACACTCCCAAATTTCATGAGCATGCCCATTTTCCATATCCCACCAGAACTCTATAAATTTTTGCCTATTGAAAGAGCAAATTATATTTGTTATTTTAATGATCTCTTCATCTCCTTTTTGTATCTTTTGTTTACTCCTGTATGTCCACTTGCTAGGGCCATGCCTAATAGATCGTAAGACTCAATAAATAATGGTTGAATGAATGGAAGAATAAATATATCAGGCATTTGTATTTCATCGGCAATTCATCAGTTCAGCTCTTTTGCCTATTTTTATGTTGGGCTAATTTGTCTTATTATGCTTAATAAGAACTTTTTATACATTGTCAATAGTGATCATTGCTTTGTATGCTGCAAATACTTTTTCTAGTCTGTCATTTGATTTTAACTTTTTATGGTGACATTTTTATTCAGAAGATTTTATTTTTGAAATATCAATATCAATATTTGAGTATCTTTCTCTTTCTGCCTGGAAAGGCCTTTCCTAGCACCAGAGATTATAAAAATACTCTAAAAGAATTTTTTCTACTTGCTTAGTTTTTCAGTTTTTTTTTAAGATTTTTAAATTTATTTTATTTATTTGAGAGAGAGAACGAGAGAGAGCACATAAGAGGGGGGAGGGTCAGAGAGAGAAGCAGACTCCCTGCTGAGCAGGGAGCCCGATGCGGGACTCGATCCAGGGACTCGATCCAGGGACTCCAGGATCACGACCTGAGCCGAAGGCAGTCGCCCAACCAACTGAGCCACCCAGGCGCCCCAGTTTTTCAGTTCTTAAATTCATCTGATTTGTTTGTATGTGTGTTTATGTTCAGATTACGTCTGATTTTATATTTTCCAAAGTGACAGTCAGTAACTACCTTTTGGAAAAAATGGAGTAGTCCTTTCTTTGGTACTAATTTTATTTTAATTTATTTAGTTATTTTTTCTTTTCAAATTTTTATTTAAATTCTAGTTATTTAACATACAGTGCAATATTGGTTTCAGGAGTAGAATTCAGTAGTTCATCACTTACATATAATACACAGTGCTCATCATTAACAAGTGCCCTCCTTAATACTCACCAACCATCTAGCCCATCCCCTAACTACCTCCCTCCAACAACCCCCAGTTTGTTCCCTATTGTTTAGAGTCTCATGGTTTGTCCCCGCCCACACACCTTTTTAAATGTAACTTTTTTCATAATTAAATTCCATATATTTACAGAACTTTCTGGATCATCTTTTATGGAATTTCTAGCTTTTAAACTTTTATGTAGTTTTATATCTTTGGATGTTATGTATTTATTTAGGAAAATAACTAACGTTCTTGAATACAGGGACCGCATCTTATTCTTTTTCATGTTTTAAATATTTTATAGGATCTAGGACAATGTCTAAAATGTGGCAGGCTCTCAGCAGACATTTATTATTGAGTGAATGACAGAAGTAGATGAGGAAGTTGGAAATCATGGGCATTGTTTCCCTTTTTTGTTTCCCAAGTTTCATCTGTTCTTTGGTTGGGTCAGGGAGGAAGAATCTGATGGAGTAGACAGAAGCCTACTGTTTGATTAGAAAGTTCTTAAAAAGCTTGCCTTGCATGTGAAATTTTGTCCCTTATGCCACAGTACTATTTTCAGAAGATCCTTGCTTAATCTATATTTGGTATTTGGGAAATATAAAAACTGACAATGTGTCACCACCTTTTGGGAAAAAGCAGACTACCATTTCTGGCACCACAGGGAAACCT
The DNA here is from genome assembly GCF_002201575.2 of Neomonachus schauinslandi. Taxonomy (NCBI): domain Eukaryota; kingdom Metazoa; phylum Chordata; class Mammalia; order Carnivora; family Phocidae; genus Neomonachus; species Neomonachus schauinslandi. Next base: position 82,917,428 of record NC_058404.1, read on the forward strand.
CAAGCTCTTTTGTGACTAGGACTTTGAGTCCCTACCCTTCCTTTCTTTCTTTATCAATAGATCTGATAAACCTAGGCCAAACTTTATGGAAGGCTTTTTCTTTTTCCAGTGCCATGACGGATTTGGATACTTTATGGTCAGTAGCTTCAAAAAGTCAGTCCTAGTCTTAATTTCCTGTATCATTTCTTTACTGTAGAGTATAACTTCTGAAAGCAATTTTGTAGGAACTGAGCCAAAAGGACCTTGCCACAGATGATGAGGGCACAATAGGAAGGAATGTATACATATTCACAATAGTCAGAGAACCTCTAACAAAGCTTTAAAAAACAGTTTCATTTCATTTCTTTTTTTTTTTTTTAAGATTTTATTTATTTATTTGACACAGGGAGAATGAGATCACAAGCAGGCAGACAGGCAGAGAGAGAGAAGCAGGCTCCCTGCTGAGCACAGAGCCCGGTGCAGTGCGGGGCTGGATCCCAGGACGCTGGGATCATGACCTGAGCAGAAGACAGACTCCTTAACCAACTGAGCCACCCAGGCACCCCAGTTTCATTTATTTTCTACCTGTGCGAATACTTTTGTCCTGATCCCCACAAATTTATATTTGTATCACTGCCCCACCCCATATGCGCTCTCTTAGAATTGGCAAAGCTGAACTTTTGCTAATGAAGAGGTTTATATGTCCTGAGTTTCAAAAGTGCTTTTCTTCATCTCAACCCGAGCTTCTTTCTTCCTCAGTTAAAAAAGAATCTGTTCTCCTCCAGCCTCCAGCTTTTACTAAACTGATTTTTTTTTTTCCTGGCCTGGGTTTTCTTTAAATCATACTGTTGTCTCTCAGACCAGAGCCCATGGTCTTCCTTGAGGGAAGCAGAGTAGTATCTAGTTTACCACTATCACTCATGATTTAGTACTTGTGTGACAATTTCTCAGATTGTGAACATCTGTCAAAGTTTTATTTCAAACTGCAGTAGGGAAAAGTCTCCTAAGAAAGCCAACCCAAAGACTCCCTCTTGATAGAGATATCTTTTGGGGAAATAAATGGTTAGCTAATCATTGTTAGATTAGATTTCTTAAAAAAGCGTGTCTAGTTACTGCGAGGTGAATATAAACTGCGTGGTGTACTTTAATTTCTCAAAAGGAGTTCAAATCTCATTACTATCTATCAGAAAACTGCTCCAGCATTCTATCATGAATACTGGATATTTCTCAGAGGGTGCTGCCCCAGCTCAAGTATGGGGCCCTTTTCTTTTATAGAACATTCTTGCTCAAGAAGAGGTTGCATTTTTATCCTACATGTATTAATTGAGTTTGTTGCTTAGTCACTTTTTACATTGTTACAAATGGTGGAAATTAATCACAGGCTTAATTTGCACCATCACAATTAGTAACAACATTTGTAACCCCATTAATAACATCCCATTAAATCATCTTTCTATTTAATATTTCTAAAATCAGGATATATCTTACAACTGAACACACACACGCACAACACACTCACACTTACATGCACATGCACACCCATTAAAATCATTGTTGAACTAATGGTGTGTCTTCAATAAATTATAAAAATACATATGATATTACACAAATTGGAACATGTTGCTTTAGATTGTTAACTTCCTGAGAGCAGATCCTTTTTAAAAAATTTTATTTATTTTTTAAATTGAAGTGTAATTAACATGAGCAAGTCCCTTTTTGTCTCTTCATCTGTTTAATCCCTTTATTATGCCTTAAACATCAGAAGGGTGGGGGTAATACAGTCTAGTCCCACTCTGTGAGATGCTCTTGCTCTTGGCTCCAGTGGGAAAACTGGGGGAGAGGAACATTTTACCCACCTTGAGTGGGGAGAAGCAGGAGTGGCTGTGCAATAAGATCCGGATAGTAGCACTTCCTTCACACTGGTGATTTCTTGGTTGCTTGGGAGCCGTCCCCCTTATGCATTTTTCCCCATCACTGTCTTAGGTCTTGGGTAGTTAATAATGCTGTTCTGTCGTTTTTGGGGGGATGAGGCTGCCTGAGTGTACTTTTAATCCATGTATGTGCAGGAAGGGAAATTACCCTCATTAGTCCAGCCTTGTGGTAGAAATATCTAGAACAAAAATCAAGTTTTACCCTGTCAAGGGGGATTCATTCTCAGTAGTGCTCTCCTGGCTGTTACTCTGTTAAAGGAGTCTCTGTCTCTTTTCTACTATTTGAATACATTACAATAGGTCCCCTTCTGCAATCCCCTTCAGCATAGACCAGGCCACTGAAGGAAGGTGATAGAGGCTGATTAAAAACCCTGCAGTGCCGCATATTGTATGTTCCATAATATTTTGTGTGGTACTTGGCATATACGTAATTACTGGCACCATTTTCCTGGTGGTGGATGCTTGTGTCCAGCTGGCTGGTGACAGACAGGGCTTCTCAGCAATATTACAACTGTTAGGGACTATTCCTCAACCTTGCAATCCTAGAAATAGGAAGTTCTTAGTATTCTTAGAAATAAATGACTACTCCATTGCAGACTAATGTTGACAAAGTTCCTACAATTTTGAGGGATAAGCCAAAAGCAATCTTATTAATTTATGATGGGGTACACCTGTTTGTAGTAACAGGAATGCTCACAATGTTCTCTGCAGGGCACCCTCCTTCTTAGCATTGACAAATGTGAAGGACTGAACTCTGATTTGGAGTTTAGCTTGTGTACGTGGAATCAGTACAAGGAGCACAGAGGCCCTAGTGGAAGGACTATTTTGTCTGAGCTTTAGGAAATAAAAGCAAATATCATTAGCGTACATCAGAGACAGTTTCTTTACTGATTGCAGTTAACCAAAGTAATTCGTTGCAGTGAAAGAACTGGAAGTAGGAAACAGATAAAAAGGGTTTGAAAGGAAGCTTACTTTACAACTGTGAGAAGTTTCATTAGTGAAATCCAGATATCCAAAGACTTTTCCAAGAACTCAAAACAAAAGAATTATCAATTAGTGATAGACTTTTAAAATATCCTGCCTGGGCCTCAGATTTAAAATATGAAAAATACTTAGTCAAAGAAGTTAATCATGAATAGAAAAAATGTGACAAGAAACTACCTCTATAATATTAGAAATGGGAAGAATTTTAAAAAGTGTTATAGCTAAAAAAAAAATGACAGTAATAAAACTTTTTTTTAAACAAAAATAGGAACTACTGTGATGAATCTGTGCCAAGTTTGTTTAAAACAGTTACTCAAACAAGCAGGAATATCAAAGTGCCTATAATTACTGTCTCTGAATTTCCTGTGGAGTCTATTTTGCAATACTTTGGAAGTCTTTTACCTCAGTTTGCAGAGAGATGAGGGAAAAAAGAGGAAATAATTTAAAATGTAAGAATAAGAGGGGCACCTGGGTGGCTCAGTTGGTTAGGCGACTACCTTCGGCTCGGGTCGTGATTTTGGGGTCCTGGGATCAAGCCCCTCATCGGGCTCCCTGCCCGGCGGGAAGCCTGCTTCTCCCTCTCCCAATCCCCCTGCTTGTGTTCCCTTTCTCGCTGTCTCTCTCTCTCTGTCAAATAAAGAAATAAAATCTTTAAAAAAAAATGTAAGAATAAGAGATCAGAGTTGCACAACACCCAGGTTCATTAACGTATATAAAGCTCTGTGCCACACGAAGGTAATATCTGAGCAGATAAACAACATATTCCATTTTCTTTTTTCTGGTCCAAGCATAAAATCATCATTGAATTAATGAGAAATAGACATTTGGATGAACTGTATGTATGAAAACAGAAGGAGGAAAAGTAAACCAAGACCCTTAAGAGGGAAATATCAAAATAGGCATTATAATCTTGGGAGAGGAATTATATATACATCAAGAAATTTGGACCTGCTATTACATTGGATCTTTTAGATATGAATGAAACCTCTAGTTATCTTTAGTAGCTTGTCTATAAAAATGAGAATGAGCATAGTGTCTTTTCAATGGATATTAGAATGTAAATGCAGGATTTACATTCTAAATGCTTTAGAAAGGAGCTAAGAAGAATATGGTGTAGGTACATTTATTACAAATAGAATGAGCTCCTTGGGCTTATTCATTTCATTAATTAGAGGAGTACTAACACTTTTATTAGTATCCATTGCATTTTTTATAATAAATCAACTTCATTGAGGTATAATTTACATATAATAAAATGCACCCACTTAAAGTATAGTCCAATGTGTTTTAATAAATGCATGTATTCACGACGTCCATAGTCAAGACAGAACATTTCCATCACTCCAAAAGCTCCTTCCTGCCCTTTTGCAGTTATCAACGTTTGGTATTGTCAGGATTTTCAATTTTAGTCATTGTAATAGAGATGGAGTGTTATTTCATTGTGGTTCTAATTTACATTTTACTGATAATGATATTGAATATCTTTTTTTTTTTTAAAGATTTCATTCATTTATCTGAGAGAGAGAGAGAGTGAGCAGGAGCAGGGGGGAGGAGCAGAGAGAGTGGGACAAGCAGTACTCCCTACTGAGTGCAGAGCCCAACTTAGGGCTTGATTCCACAACCCCGAGATCATGAGCTGAGCTGAAATCAAGAGTTGGATGCTTAAATGACTGAGCCACCCAGGCGCCCCATATTGAACATCTTTTTGAGTGCTTCTTGCCATTCATGTATTTTCTTTGGTGAAGTATTGGTTTACATATTTATGTTGGGTTGTTTGTTTTCTTCTTATTTAGATATATGAATTCTGTATATATATATGTTATATATATATATATAATGTTCAGTTAGTCACTGTATAGTACATCATTAGTTTTTGATATAGTGTTCAATGATTCATTAGTTGAATTCTGTATATATTTTGGATACAAGTCCTTTATCACATAAATATTTTGCAAATATTTTCCCCAGTTTGTGTCTTCCCTTTCCATTTCCCTTTTTTTTGAAGAGCAAAAGTTTTAAATTCAATGAAATATATTTTACCAATTATTTTCTTTTCTGATTCGTATTTTTTGACACCTAAGAAATCCTTGCCTATCACAAAGTCACAATGATTTAGTCTCATGTTTTCTTCTAAAAGTTATATATATTTTTAGCTATTACATATAAGTCTCTGAACTATTTTGAATTAATTTTTGTGTGGTGTGAGGCAAGGAACAAGACATATTTTTATTCATATGAATATGGATATTTAATTGTTCTAACACTATATATTCAAAAGAGTATTTTATCTCCCTTGGATTTAATTTAGATGACTATAGAAAATCACTGACTATATATGTATATGTATTTCTGGACTCTATTCTGTTCCAATAATGTATGTGTCTTGTCTTGTGCCAGTACCACAATTTCTTGCTTATTATAGCTTTACAGTATGACCTGAAACAGTGTAATCCCTCTAAATTTGTTCTTTTTTTTCTTTCTCAAAATTGTTTTGACTATTCTGGTCTTTGACTTTTGATATAATTGTAGAACCAGGTTGTCAAAGATGTTTCCTGGGATGATATGACTGGTATTACCCAGAATCCATAGATAATTTAATAGAAAATTGACATCTTAACAATACTTAGCCTTCTGATCCATGAGTATGGAGTATCTTTCCATCTATCTTAGACATTCTTTAATTTCTCTCAATAATGTTTTACAGTTTTTAGTATAGAGGTCTTGTATGTACTTTTCAAGTGATCTCTAAGTATTTCATGTTTCTGGATGCTATTGTAAATGGAATTGTTTTAAAAAACTTTTTTCTGGTTATTCCTAGTATATTAAAATTAAATTAATTTTTCATATTGATTGTTTATTCTCCTACCTGGCTAAATATACTTATAAGTTCTAATATTTTTCTTTTAGATTACTTAGAATTTTATACATGGACTACCATTTCACCTATGAATAGACAGTTTTACTGGTTTCTTTTAGTCATTATCTCTTTTACTTATTTTTATCGAATTGCACTGGCCAAGACCTCCAGTACAATGTTGAAAGAAGTGATTGTGAACATATTTGACTTATCTCTAAAATTAGAGGGAAAATATTCAGTTTTTACTATTAAATGTGATTTTAGCTATAAATGTTTCATTGATGCTCTTCATCAGGTTAAGGAAGTTCTCTTTATTCTAGTTTGTTGAGAGCTGTTATCACAAATGGGTGATTTTTTGTCAAATGCTTTTTCTGCATTTATTTTATTTTATTTTTTTAAAGATTTTATTTATTCATTTGAGACACAGAGATACAGAGAGAGAGAGAGCATGAGCAGTGGGAGAGGCAGAGGGAGAGGGAGAAGCAGACTCCCGGCTGAGCCAGGAGCCCGATGTGGGGCTCGATCCCAGGACCCTGGGATCATGACCTGAGCTGAAGGCAGATGCTTAACCATCTGAGCCACCCAGGTGCCCCTTTTTCTGCATTTTTTGAGATGATTATATGGCTTTTTTATTATGTCAATGTGGAGAATCACATTGATTGATTTACAAATATTAAATTAGCCTTATATTCCTAGAATAAAATCCACATGCTCATGATTTATTATCTTTTCTCTATTGCTGGATTCTATTTGTTAATACTGTTTTAAATTTGCCTCTATATTCATGAGAAATAGTGGTCTATAATTATTTTGTGATACCTTTGCTTTTGGTATCAAGATAATACTGACTTCAAAAAAATAAAAGCGGGGGAACCTGGGTGGCTCAGTTAGTTAAGCGTCTGACTCTTGATTTCAGCTCAGGTCATGATCTCAGGGTTGTGAGATCAAGCCCTGTGCTGAGCTCCATGCTCAGTGCAGAGTCTGCTTGAGATTTTCTCCCTCTCCCTCTGCTCCTCCCCCCTTCATGCTCTTTCTTTCTCTCTCTCTCAAATAAATAGATCCATAAATAATTTTTTTTAAAAAAGATAATACTAACTTCATAGTATTAAATGACTTTGGAAATGTGTTGGGGTCTCTAAGACCAACTCTGGGCTTGATAATTCATTAGAAGGGCTCACAGGACTCAGAAAACTATTATACTCATGATTACAGTTTATTATAGTAAAAAGATAGAGATTAAAATCAACAAAGGGAAAAGGTGCATGGGTTGAAGTCCAGCAGAAACCAAGCCTTGAGCTTCTAGGTATCTTTTCCTAGTGGAATCACACATGGATATAGTTAATTCTCTTTACGCTAACATGTATAAGTGTTACCAACCTGATGATATGACTAGTTTTACACAGATAATTACTGGTATTACACAGGGAAGCTCACCTGAGCATTGGTGTTTAGTGTCTTTATTGAGGGGTCAAGCCATCTAGGTATTCAGTGCCTAGATGACTGACCTCAGTTATTTGTATCCCAGCTTTAAAGACTAAAAACAGGTGTTTACTCTTAGTCATATGTTGGCATAAACTATCTGAGCAAATGTACCATGTCACCCAAGGCCTCAGGCATACAAAAGCATTCTTATCAGGCAGAATATTCTGAGAACTTAAGAGTTCCTATCCCAGGAGCTGGCCTATTGCCTGTCCTGGAGAAGACCTCTCATGGGAATGCGCAGGATTTGAGCAACCCATACCTGCTGAGTTAACTTTTTCTTGCATATCTATTTGTATCTTCTATTTTCTGAAAGAGTTTGTGTAGGGTTGGTCTTATTTCTTATTAAATGTTGACTGTAATTTACCAATGAAGCTGTCTGGACTTCAAGTGTTCTTTGGGGGAAGATCTTTAATTAAAAATTCAATTTTCTTAGTTGATGTAGGGCTATTTATGTTGTCTATTTTTTATTTGGTAATTTGTATCTTTCAAGAGATTTATCCATTTATAAGAAGGGGTGGTATATATATACAATGGAATATTATGCATCCATCAAAAGGAATGAAATCTTGCCATTTGCAACGACGTGGATGGAACTGGAGAGTATTATGCTGAGCGAAATAAGTCCATCAGAGAAAGACATGTATCATATGACCTCACTGATATGAGGAATTCTTAATCTCAGGAAACAAACTGAGGGTTGCTGGAGTGGTGGGGGTGGGTAGGAGGGATGGGGTGGCTGGGTGATAGACATTGGGGAGGGTATGTGCTATGCTGAGTGCTGTGAATTGTGTAAGACTGTTGAATCACAGACCTGTACCTCTGAAACAAATAATACATTATATGTTAAAAAAAAAGAAGAAGGTAGTAAGAAGGGTAAAATGAAGGGGGGGAAATCGGAGGGCGAGATGAACCATGAAAGACTATGGACTCTGAAATCCAAACTGAGGGTTCTAGAGGGGAGAGGGGTGGGGGGATGGGTTAGCCCGGTGATGGGTATTAAAGAGGGCACGTTCTGCATGGAGCACTGGGTGTTATGCGCAAACAATGAATCATCGAACACTACATCAAAAACTAATGATGTAATGTATGGTGATTAACATAACATAATAATAACAAAAAAAGAATAAACAAATGAAAAAGCTAAAAAAAAAGAGATTTATCCATTTAATTTAGTTGTTCATTTTTTTGATGCAAAATTTTAGATAATATTCTCTTATTAGTTGTGGCACATTGAAAATGGTCTCCCAAAGATATGTCCACATCCTAATCCTAGAACGTGTAAATGTTACTTTGTTTGGAAAAAGTTATTATTAATTAAATTAAGGATTTTGAGATGAGGAGATCATCTTGGATTATCCAGGTAGGCTCTAAATTCCATCATAAATGTTCTTATGAGACAGGCAGATTGGAGAGATATACAGAGGAGAAATTTATGTGAAAAAAGAGGTAGAAATTGGACTGATGCAGCCAAGGCTATGGAACACCAAAGAATGCTAACAGCCACCAGAAGCTGGAAGAGGCAAGGAAGGGATTCTCTCCTAGAGCTTCTGGAGCAGATACTGCCATGCTGACACTGTGACTTCAGACTTCTTGCCACCTGAACTGTGAGATAATAAATTTCTGTCTTTTTAAGCCACAACATTTGTAACAATTTGTTCCAGAAGCCTCCGGAAGCTAATACAATAAGTTTTTATGGTCTGTAATGACTCTCATGTATTGAAATTAGTAATGTATCTTCTACTTTTTTTTCCTTGAACATTTTGGGTAGAAGTTTATCAATTTTATTGATCTTTAGGTTTTATTTCTTCCTTGTCTAATTTATATTTCATTTACTTCTGCTCTTATCTTTATTATCTTATTCCTTATGCTTAATTTGGGTTTAATTTTCTTTTCTTTTTCTAGCTTTTTAAAGTGGAATCTTAGATCACTGAATTTGCCTCTCTTTTCCAATATAGGCATTTAAATTGATAAACTTCCCTCTAAGTACTGTTTTAGAATCATCTCACAAGTTTTGATGTATTTCATTCAGTTAAAAATGTTTTCTAATTTTTCTTGTGACCAGTGGGTTATTTAGACATTTGCTAAAGGGGCAAGGATTAACCTCAACCAAAAAGGCCACAAATTTAATCCTTACCTATTATAGTAACATCTCCATTGGTTTCTGTGGGGTTTGGGTTAATATTCAGTGTCTGAAAAAAGTTGTTTTTAATATATTCTATCCAGTTTTTATAATTATTATGTGTGAGAGGCCTGCTCAACCACTTATGCTGTGAAGGCAATAAAGGAAGGTCATTTATTGCACATCCTATCCACTGTATTTGAATTGCCTCTTTTCATGGCTATTTCCTCTTTATTTCACTATTATTTCTTAGAATGTGGGACTGTCATAGTCCATGTTGTATCCTTAGCACCTAGAAAAATATCTGGCACCAAGTACATCTTTCACAAATATTTGTTAATTAAATGAATAAAATTCTAGTAATAAGGCTCACCTGATATCTTCAGAAGCATGGCAAGATCATTATGCTACATAAGGGGCGCCTGGGTGGCTCAGTTGGTTAAGCGACTGCCTTCGGCTCAGGTCATGATCCTGGAGTCCCGGGATCGAGTCCCGCATCGGGCTCCCCGCTCAGCGGGGGTCTGCTTCTCTCTCTGACCCTCTTCCCTCTTGTGCTGTCTCTCATTCTCTCTCTCAAATAAATAAATAAATAAAATCTTAAAAAAAAAAAAAAAAAAAGATCATTATGCTACATATGCCCAGAAAGATGCTCAATTATCTGAATTGTGTGAAGGAAATTCAAATATGCAAACAGCATGTAAATGAGGAGCTCTATTAGAGAGGAAGCCATGGTTCAGTGGGAGGGGAAGTGGGATATCAATCAGGGTAAGGCTGAACAGATCAAGAACTGACTGTGATAAAAACATGTAGGCAGAGAGATCATTGAGAGAGCCCTTCATCAACAAGTTCTAGGAAGACTAAATTTGCATTCACAGTGAATATAAAAACCTTAAAGTGAAATTTGTATGGAACTACAAATACATCTGGGTATTTATCAGAAGAAAGTTAAAACATTACCTCAAAAAGATATATGCACTCCCATGTTCACTGCAGTTCACTATTATTTATAATAGCCAAGATATGAAAACAATGTGTCATCGATGGATGAATGGATAAAGAAATGTAAGATATATATATATATGTAAATATACACACACACACACATATATGAAGAGAAAGAGAGAGAGATCGAAATCTTGCCATTTGCAACAACATGGATAGACCTTGAGGGCATTGTGCTAAATGAAATAAGTTAGACAGAGAAAGACAAATGTCTTATGATCTCATTTATACCTGAAATATGGGATGTTAAATGTTATTATTTTTAAATTTTGACATCTGTTTCAGATTTTTATGAAACTTAAGGCAATTCATACAAAAGTGTGTCTCTGAGGTTGAATTTTTTAAGGGAAAGAAAATTATAGAGAAATGCATAGGAATTCTGAGGTAAAAGGAGGAAGGGGAAGACAACTAGACAAGGAAAAGGAGAAATGGGAAAGAGGGACAGAGAGACTAGGTGGTAAATAAAGTCCTTTATCTCTTGCCTGCCCTGCCTAGTCTCCTTCTCAACCTACCTACTCAAAGTCGGATAGGGCCAACTCTTTCCAAGGCCTCTACTCATCAAATCAGCTCTAGAGCCTGATCTTTTGAGACAGTGTCTCTCTCTCCCTCACATGCTCTTGGGTGAAAAGGTATATCATGACCTTTAAGTGGTCCCATCAACTCCATAGGTAGCGCCCACAAATTCTGCTGATGGTTTGGACATTCTTCAAAAGTTCCACACAATTCTTTTTTTGATCAGCCTAATTTCAGATTTTACCTCAACTGGCATCCTTCCTGACTTTTCCTGCTTTCTTTAGTGGAACAGCTCTCTAGTCTTTGAAAGATTCCTTTCTTTCCTCTTCTTTCTCTCCTTTTCTTTCTCTCCCCATTCTTCCTTCCCTCCCTCATTCTCTTCCCTTTTTTCCTCTCTCCGTCCCTTCTTTCTTTCCTACCTTCCTTCCTTTAAAACAATTCTTTCTCAAATAGCTCTATTCAATGGAAAAATCTTCTTCCACAATCCCTTAATCTTGCCTGGGGACACACACACACATGCAGGTTTAGCATTTTTAAATTTGACATACATTTATTTTGGGTTTTAAATGAAGTGTTCACAAATGCTTTCCAACTTCCTGTGGGTTATTAAATTTTTAAATGCTGTATTTAATTTTCCCACTAACTAATCTTTACAGATTTTTCAAGTTCTTTTCCTAAAATTGAATAATTGTGGTGAATTTTTGTTTTATTTGCTTTTCCTCTTCCACTGGTATGCTTGATTTAATTGGCAACATCAAAAGCATTTATTTAGGGCCATACTGTAAAGCACTGTGTGAGGGAATAGGAACTCAAAGAAGAATATTGCATGGCTTTTGTTCTCAAGTTGCTTATAATCAAGATGTGGAGACAAGATATCACATGAAAAGATAAACAGTGATAGAAGGTCATATAGGCTAGGTGACAGAAGAGTAATACAGATGAATACTATACGAAATCAGTGATTGGAATGATTATTATGGCCTGGGATCACCAGAGAAAGAAAGGTAGGAGCAAACACCCCTTGAGTATTTATTATGTTCTAGGCATTTCCCATGTGCTATTTTCTATTATTTATTTCAAGAAACTGGTGAAGTTTAAGATGTTACGGTTTTTTCAAAATGATGAAACTAAGTCTCAAAGTCTCAAAGTGCTATTTCCAAGAACACAGAACTAGTAAATTGCAGATCTAGGATTTGAAATGTATAGTCATGACATGTTTGACAAGTAAAGAGTCTAGAAGTGGAGTGGTTTTATGAGGCATAGTAGACAGAAAAAATTTAATGATAAAGATCAGATTGGGCAATGCTTTGAATGATAGTTTCTCAATGTGTACTTAGTGCATACTAGAAGACTATTTTTAATCCAATTAAATATTATATATTACTTTAGAAAGGTAACATATCTACTGAAAATATTCTTACTTTAAACAGAAATTTTGAAAATTCCTTCTACCTATATTTTAACTAGCAATTCCTGGTCTGGATATCTATCTTATAGAAATACTGTCATAAATATGCAAAGATGTATTTAGAAGGTGTGTGTGTGTGTGTGTGTGTGTGTGTGTGGCATTGCTTTTAATGGAAAAAAAAAAGTGGAATTAACCTATGTGGCAAAGACTGGCTAAATGCTTATTAAGCCTGCCTCCATTTCCTGGGCACAAACTCAACCTAGCTTTTCAGCCTTCTTGGAGGGCTATATGACTAGTTCTTGCCAGTAGAACATGAATAGGAGAAATAAATCACTTCCAGTTCAAGGCAGTAAAGAGTGGTGTGCCTTCATACTTTCTCTCCCTTCTTCCTGTCCTCTGAGTGACCATGAGGAAGGAAAGATTCTGGTACTTGAAGGACTATATATATGAGAGAGACTACCTCTTACTGACCTACTGGACTCTGACCTGAGTTCAACTATCAACTTTACTGGATTAAACTGTTGAAGTTTCAGCCTTATTTGTTATAGCTCTTAGACTATGGTAATAAATAAAATCTGATATATGTCTAGGGGAATGGTTTAATAACTTGTGATACTTCCATATTATGGGCTGCTATATGGCCACTTAGGAGAATTAGGCAAATTTTTAGTACTGTCATGGAAATATCTCCAGGCTGTGCTGTTAAGTAGAAAAGCATTTCATAAAATAGTATGTATAATATCCTCCTTATGAAGACCTGTCACCCCAAACTGTGTGTGCATGGGTGTGTGTACACATGCATGGTTGAAAGGATACTGGGTTGGAGCAAGAAGGTCCTACACATTTTGCTCTACATACTGTACTATTTCAACTTTCAAAAGTGAAAATGTATGTAAATACTTTTATAAATAAGAAAAAAGAAAAAATCTGTTCACGTATTTTTTATAGCTTATTGTAAGGCTCACGTAATGTAATAGTTCTAAAAATTCTTAGGAAGAAGTGCTAAATGTATATGGAATTCTTTATTATGACAAACCTCTTCAAATATCTATTGCTGAGATGTCTATTTAGATTTCTGACCAAGCTATAATTTTTTTTGTACCATAGGAACAGTTTAAAAAGTTTCAGTTTGCTAGGCTATCTTAGCTGCTTAATAAAGAATCACTGTGACTATACTTTGAGATACCTCCTGTCCTCCATGCTTTTTGCTACACTCATTCTCCTCTTTCATCTAATTCTTCCAGAGATAAAATATTATTAGGGGGAGGGAGAGAGTTCTCTTTCTTTTGGGAATAGCAGAGAAACTTCTTCCCAAGTAAATAAAAAGACTCATAAATGGTGTGAAGAGGTGGTTTTCTGTTTTGGGAAGAGAGGTCGTAAATAATGAGGATGTAATAATGTCAGAGGGAACACTAGATAGTTCTAGCTGATAAGGAGACCTGAAGGCAAACTGAGGTTGTCTCTTTAATTAGCTTGAACAGGAATTAATTCAAAGGCATCAGTACAGAGTGTGTAGAAATGAATGAAAGTCTTCATGATAAGAAACCAGGGGAAGCAGCATGCTCTGCATAGGGCTGGCCTGGGTTTGAATCTTGATTTAGCTAACCACCTCACATGCAATTTGATGCATTGAAACCTCTTGTTTTTTAGATACCTAGGACAGTGTTTGATGTATGCAAAACACTCCCCTGTGCTTTTTTTTTTAATTTATTCATTTGAGAGAGAGAGAGAGGCAGAGAGAGCACAGCAGGGGGAGTGGCAGAGGGAGAAGCAGACTCCCCACTGAGCTGGGAACCTGATGCGGGCTCCATCCCAGGACCCAGAGATCATGACCTGAGCCGAAGGCAGACACTTAACCATCTGAGCCACCCAAGCATCCCTCCCCTACTGTTTTTTTTTTTTTTTTTTTTTTTTTAAAGATTTTATTTATTTATTTGACAGAGAGAGACACAGCGAGAGAGGGAACACAAGCACGGGGAGTGGGAGAGGGAGAAGCAGGCTCCCCGCAGAGCAGGGAGCCCGATGCGGGACTCGATCCCAGGACCCTGGGATCATGACCCGAGCCGAAGGCAGTCGCTTAACCAACTGAGCCACCCAGGCGCCCTCCCCTACTGTTTTTAACAATGTTTTAAGAACTTACTTTTGAAGAGCACTGCACTTAAATAATTATTTCTTACATCATCGTTCTAATGAACAACTTTCTGGTTATGAAGGTCGTTCTGCTGTGTAACAATTTTTACTTGGTAGGAAATCTTAGGATCTGAAAGGAGTAGGAAGGAAGGAGATAGAAGAGAAGAAGGAAAGGAGGAAGAGGAATTGGAAGAAGAGTTAAAAAATAGAGGAAGGGAACAGGAAGAGGAAGAGGAGGAAGGGGAGGAGGAGGATAGCAGGGAAGAGGACAAGGAGGAAAAATAAAAGTACTACTAAAGTCACTTTTAGTTATGTGTTTAGATCACAAAAATTTTTTTCAATCAATGAGATAATCACATATAATTCTTTCTGATTGATATTGATATGATAGCCACATAAAGATGTTTATGTTTCAGTTGTTTTCTGCTAGAAAATTTAGAAAAGCTATGGTTCAAATGTATTGATATATTCATAAATAGATATTAACTAAACTTAAAAGATTGTTTAAATTCACACTGTAGGAGTTGGGTGCTAGAATATAGTTGACTCTAATACAGCATGGGTTGTACTGCATGGGTCCATCGATGTGTGAATTATTTTTATAAATACAGTATAGTACTGTAAATGTATTTTCTCTTATAACCTTATGATTTTCTTAACATGTTATTTCTTTTCTCTAGCTCACTTTATTGTAAAAATACAGTATGTAATACATATGCAAAATGTGTATTGATCATTGTTTATGTTATTGGTAAGGCTTTTCATCAACAGTGGGCTATTAGTAAAGTTTTTGGGTAGTCAAAATTTCTATGTGGATTTTTGACTGTGCAGGGGGTTAGCACCCCTAACCTCTGCATTTGTTTAAAGGTCAACTGTATATGGATTTTATAGATCAACATTAAACTTCATGGGTTTGTAGGTTGATTATTTTTCTTTGTTTCCTCAAATGCTAAAATAAATGAAGAACATTTTTGAATGTATCTTAATAATAATTATGAGATTTCCCATAATGGGAAATTATGTGTTTAGGTTGTCTGATTAAAATTTCAAGAAATCTTTATTCTGCCCAACTTGATTTTGCAAATGATGCTTACTGGCGGAAGATTAAGGTCTGATATTATAACTTTAAATTCTTTCTGCATATGTAGAGAGGTGTACATAATTCTTTATTAGAAATATTAATAATGATCACATTTAAAGATAATATAAAGAAAGAACAATTTAAAGAAGTAAATCTGTAAGTTCAGATGGGTACCATTCTTATCAACTTTCACTATCAGACAGCATTTTCCGTGGAACTTAAATTTCTATCTTAGAGTAAATAATTTCCTTCATTAGAATGCATCTGCTGGAATACAACTCAGTGTCACTGGACCAACTAGCATATTGTAGAATGAAAGAAAAAAAAAGAAAATTAACTGCTACTCCTTGTGTCAGTTTTTTCTATTGTAAAATGAGGGTAATAATATCAGCCATATCAGCAAATGTTATTGTGAAGCCCAAGTAAGAAAATGTGTGTGAAAATATTTAGAAAATGTAAGGCATTATTGTAAGCATTGCTCTACAAGGGTGATAGGAGATGTTTCTGATGGCCTGTTGGCAACCCAGAACCATTCTTTTTTTTCTTAAGATATCCCCTATATCATGGAAATTGGAAGCTTGGAAACTAAATTTCACAGAATCCAGGCCAGCAGGATTCTGGGTTAAATTTTATCAAGGAGAGGCATTTGTATATGATTTGAAAGATTGAAGGGAAGCTTCTATTCTCTTGCTATTTCAGCAGTAGTGGTCAGATGTGTGTATGCATCATCATGTTATCTCAAGTTCTGTTTCAAATGATAATGCCCACCAACACTAACCCGCCCTCTATCTCCAAACCATGGCTCCAAACACCACCATATTAAGATAAGGCAGACAAAATGAGATTTGTCCATAATCAAGACTCATGAATATGATCTGGTTTCTATTTCTCCGTTTCCAAGGAGAGCTACCTCCCTTTTTATATCAAGGTCATTGACAGTGATGACATACCATCACAGCCCTTGTTTTTACATTTGGGGACTGGGAAAGTGGACCTCTTTTCTACTCTAAGATAGACAAAGTGTTGGGGAACCTGGCTGGCTCAGTTGGTTAAGCATCCCACTCTTGATTTCAGCTCAGGTCATGATCTCAGAATTGTGGGATCGAGCCCTGCATTGGGCTTTACACTGAGCGGGGAGTCTGCTTGGGATTCTCTCTCTTCCTCTCCCCTCAGCCCCCATCCTGCCACTCCTGTACTCTTTCCCTCTTTCAAAAAATAAAATAAAATAAAATAGACAAAGTGGTAAGGATTTGAAAATTCTTGTGATGTAGTGGGATTATTATAGTTGTTTTAAATTTCTTTTGTATCAATTTCAATGTCTGTCATATCTGGGACTGTTTATGTTGACTATTTTTTCCTCTCTCCAGATTTTTTAAAAAACTCTCTCCAGATTTTAAGTCAAATTTTCCTTCATCTTTGTACATCTAGTAATTTATTTTTGTATGCTGGCTGTTGTTGATGTCATGTTGTTGAAAGTCTAAGGTATGTTATCTTTCCTTACAGATTATTGATTTTTGTTTTGGTAGGAAGTTAATTTACTGATAATTCAGTTTGATTCTTTTGAGGCAGTGTTTTGGCTTTGTTTGCATGGGTCTATAGTAACTCCTGCATTATGGCTAGAGTCCTACTCCTAGCTTGTGGTCTTTTTGAGGTCACATAAGAAAATGGTTGAAGGAACATGAGTGCATAGAAAGTTGTATGAAGTCTATCGGTGGTCAGAATTCCAGCATGGTGTGATCTCTGGAATTTCCATTCAGCTCACAGACTTCCAGCAGTTGACCCCTGTCAGACCTTGAAGAATTTCACTCTCTGCATACAAAGCTAAGGATACTGACCAAAAAACTCAAGGGAACTCCCATATATATTTATGTCTTTTTTTCTCCCTATAGCTCCCTCTTCTATGGCATCCTATCTAGCAAATTCCTACTGTCTCAGCAACCCCCAGCTCCAGTTTTTATATTCTATACCCAGTAAAACTTATTTAGGCTCTACTTCTCTGTGAGGCATTTTGAAAGTGTCTTCATGACAAAGCTAGGGTGAAAGTAGAACTTGCCTTATGAATTCTCCTTCTTTTTAGATACAGTCCCATGCTTTCTTTTGTTTAGTGCATGAAAACTTTACTTCATATATTTGTCCTGTTATTGTTATTTACTGCAGGAGGGTAAATCTAATACCTATTATCCCTATTACCTATCCCGCCTCCAGAGAAACTTCTGGAAGTCAACCATTATTTTTCCTTGTGTCATTCTCATGTGTGTGAATGTGATACTAGGAGCTTTTGCATCTTGTTACTAGCATGAAGATGGGTCAAAAACCTGGAAGAGGTTAAGGCCAAAAGAAAGTGAGCCCAAGGTACTGGATCAAGCCAACTTTGAAGAATACCCTGGCTCTAGACATCTAGTTATGTGGACATATAAATGTCTTCATTGTGGGGCACCTGGGTGGCTCAGTCATTAGGTGTCTGCCTTCAGCTCAGGTCATGATCCCAGGGTCCTGGGATTGAGCCCCGCATCGGGCTCCCTGCTCAGCGGGAAGCCTGCTTCTCCCTCTCCCACTCCCCCTGCTTGTGTTCCCTCTCTCACTCTGTCTCTCTCTGTCAAATAAATAAAATCTTAAAAAAAAAGTCTTCATTGTTAAACTTAATTTTAATTTAATTTTCTGTTACTTCCAGGCAAGTCATTTTAACTGATATAAACCCACACATATTTTTAAAAATTAAAATTTAAATCATGTTGCTTTTATATAGAGAAAATCTTAAAGATTCAACCAAAAAACTGTTAGATTTAATAAATGAATTCAGTAAAGTTGCAGGATGCAAAATTAACACACACAAAATAAATTGCTTAGGAATAAATGTAGCCAAAGAAGTGAAAGATCTCTACTCTAAAAACAAGACATGATAAAAGAAATAGAAGAATACATAAATAAATGGAAAGGCATCCTGTGTTGATGGATTGGATGAATTAACAGTGTTAAATGTCAATACCTCCCAAAACCATCTATAGATTTAATGCAATCCCTATCAAGATTCCAGTGGCATTTTTTATAGAAGCAGAAAAAAAAACCCACTCATAAAATTAAATGGAACAACAAAAGACCTTTAATAGCCAAAGGAATCCTGAGGGGCAGGGGGGAGACAGAAGGCATCATATTCTCTGATTTCAAGCTATCCTATAAAACTATAGTCATCAAAACATTATAGTACTGGCATAGAAGCAGAAAAACAGACCAATGGAAAGAATCAAGAGCCCAGAAATAAACCCAAGCATATATGGTCAACTAATATTTGACAAGGGAGCCATGGAGATAGTGGAGAGAAGACAATCACTACAATAAATGGTGCTGGAATAATTAGATATTCCCATGTTAAAGAATGAAATTGGACCTCTATCTTATACCACTCACACAATTAACTCAAAATGGATTAAAGACTTAAATGTAAGACCTGAAACCATAAAACTCTTAGAAGAAAACATAGGAATAAAGCTCCTTTACATGGGCTTTGGTAATAAATTTTTGAATATGATGCTTAAAGCACAAGCAACAAAATAAAAAATAAAGAAGTGGAACTATATCAAACTAAAAAGCTTTTGCATAGCAAGAGAAACCATCAACAAAGTGAAAGTACAACCTACAAATGGGAAAAAATATTTGCAAACCAAATATCTGATAAGGGACTAATATCCAAGATATATAAAGACCCCATAAGACTAAGTAACAAAAAACCCAAGTAACCCATTAAAAAATGGGCAAAGGACCTGAATTGACATTTCTCCAAAGAAGATGTATGAAAGGGCAACAGGCACATGAAAAGATGTTCAACATCACTAGTCATTAGGGTAATGCAAATTAAAGCTACAGTGAGATATCACCTCATACCTGTTAGAATGGCCATCATAAAAAAGACAAATGATAACAAGTGCTGGTGTGAATGTGGAGGAAAGAGAATCCTTGTACACTGTTGGTAGGATTGTAAATTGGTATAGTCACTATGAAAAACAGTATGGAGGCTTCTCAAAAATTTTAAAAAATGAAGCTACCATATAATCCAGCAATTCCACTTTTGGGAATATATCCAAAGGAAATGAAAACACTAACTCAAAAAAATATCTGCACTCCCATGTACATAATAGCATTATTTAAACAGCAAGACCTGGAAACAACCTAAGTATTCACTGATGGATGAATGAATAAAGAAGATAAACAACAAAGAAATAAAACACAAGGAAATTCTAGTGTATGTGACAACATACATGGACTTTAAAGGCATTTTGCTAAATGAAGTAAGTCATACAGAGAAAGATAAATACTGTATGATTTCACTTATATGTGGAATCTTAAACAAACAAAACAAAACAACAACAAGAACAACATAGAAAAAGAGATCAGACTTGTGGTTATTAGAGGCAGGGGGTGAGGAGAGAGGGAATTGAAGGAAGGTGGTCAAAAGATACACATTTCCAGTTATAAGATAAATTGAGTAATAGGGATGTAATATACTACATGATAACTATAGTTAACACTACTGTATGATACATAAGAAAATTGTTAAGAGAGTAGATTCTAAGTGTTTCTTATCACAAGATTTTTTTATAGTGTATTTATATAATATGATGGATGCTAAATGAGCCTGTTGTGATGATCCTTTCACAATATGTGTAAATCAAACCATCATATTGTATGCTTTATACTTACTGTGATGATGTCAATTAATTTCTCAATAAAACTGGAAAAATTAAATCACATTATAACATATTGTGAAAGAACATTAAAATTGTATTTTTGTATTGATTTTCTAAACACGTCAAACATTATATGAAATAAATTCTCCATTGGCTGGGACTAAATACAACAGGAATTTTTCATGAAATCACCTTTTTTTCACTAATTAATTCTTCAATGCTTTTAACATTCCACAGATATTTATTTAATGCTCTGAGAATGCAGTGGTAAAAAACCAAAATAATGCATGAGTTTGTGTCTATAAGCACTTATGTACACATATGCCTAGAGAAAAGTCTAAATCTAAACAGATTTAAAGAAAATGTCAAAAGGAGTTAACATGGGTGGTAGGATTATAGATTATTTTCACTTTCATTTTATAAATTTTTCTTTTTGAACTTAAAAAAAACACTGATACAAGACAGTACTACGTATCTGGCACTATGATAAATGATTTACTTTCTCTTTTAATTTTCATAACAAAAGATAGGAATTATATTATTTTGCTGATAGGAATCATATCATTTTACTGATGAGGAAATTGAAGCTTTGATTTTAAGTAAGTCATCCAAGATAAAATAGTTAATAAATAGTGGAGGATACATTACATTTGTAATTAGAAAACAACAAGAAAGTTAAATCTCCTTAAGAAAAATAATGATGTAGAAATGTATTTAATGACATGGAAAGAAGTTTATGATATATTAAGTGACGAAAAAAAACAGTTACAATGCAACTATCTCAGAAGACCTTCATATCATCCTGGTTATGGTCTGGGGAGATTTTTGACACTGGACATGTGACAAATCTTTCTTCTCTTGGGAGAAAATGGGACCAATGAATTGACATTAGCTTTCCTTTCCTAAGTTCAGTACCACAGCAATGTAATAAAATATAATGTCTGAAAAATCTGTATTAGAGCTCTCTCTTTTGGAATTATGGCTTAGAGTTCTTTTAATGATTTTATCAGGGAACAAAAAACTGCTTTTCAGTGCTTCAGTGGAGCCAAGAAAAGAAGTGATTGGATGGGAGGAATATCATTCTCCTTTGAAGTAATTTCCAGGTTGTGCCCACAAAGCTTGACAAAAGAAACCTCCTTTTTTTGCCCAAATATTTGTCCCAGAAAAAGTCCAGACATTTTGCATATTTGAAAGAGAAAGTCTTACCAGCATATGGTTGAGAAGCAGGTTAGGTAAATCTGCCCCAAATATCTGACCCATCCTTAGCATGGCCTTGGGTACAAAAATAGATTTTAAAAATCTTGAATTGAAGCTCTCTCTCAGTATACTGATACCTGTGTCCCATTTTTTTTTTTTTTTGCAAAAAAACCCAAGCCAAACCAAAACAAAAACAAATAAGGCAGCCTTAATTTTGGCAAGAACCATGTTATCTTGTTTTTGTCTCCGTTTATAAAAAATAATAAAAGTTAATCTACATTTAAAATTTTTCTAAATTATAATTATAAAAAATTTGTAGTTTTTCTCTAGTGAATGTGTAATACTTATATAATAATAAAATGCACTATTTTAGAATTCTAGGATTGCAGTTGGTCTTAGATACTATGTAGTTCAAACTTCCTTCTCTGTTTCGCAGATGAGTACATTAAGGCCTATTGAGGGTAAATGTCTGTCTTACATAGAATTGTGTAAATTATATTGGTAAGTAGTGCTTTGCTACAGGTTTTTGCTTACTTTACAAACTTTTTTGCTTTATGATTAGAGTTTCTTCAGATTCCTTTTTTTTAATTTAAGGAAGATTTTTGAGTAATTCTTGAGTGAAAAATCTTTATGTCCTATAAATGCATTTTCCATCCTTCTTTTTTTCTTTCTTTTTTAAACTCTAAGGGGATTTCACTATCAGATATTTAACATGGGTATTTTGTATCACGTTCATCTTGCAATTTAAAAACAAGGTTGCTATAACCTTTAACCCATCCAGAGACATACTTTGTGACTTTTTCATTCTCAGAGACAGCACTCTCGTGAATGAACTCTTTGCAATATAAGGACTATTTCTTTTGAAAGAGAATTTATCTGAGTGGTTTATAAACTCTTAAAATCTTTGCAGACACTGGCTCATGAAGGTCAAGTACCCTTTGTAAAAATGGCATTTGACTAAAATGAGATCTTCATTAACTTTAGTATTTCTTTTGCTTTTGATTCCTCTTGGCACCTTGACCATGCTGTAGAGCATAGTTGTCTTCTTACAGAGACCTAATTCACAACATTAACATGTAGGCTTTTTACTCTGAGAAGATTTCCTAAATTTAAAAAGCCTTTTTTTTTTCACTATTAAATTTTTCATCTTTTCCCTGTGTATTATTCAGGATTTTTTTGATTGCTAGAAACAAAAAACCTGGCCAAGAGTTACTTAAAATATGTGTTTATTTGGTTAAATAATGAGAAATTCCAGTTTTTTGTAGGTTCAGTTATTCAGGGATGTCATCAAATACTATGACTCTTTCTATATGTTTACTTCACCAGTGTTAGTTGGCTGGCTTTTTCCTCATGCTTGCATAAAAATTGCTGAATAAATTGTGTCTAAAACTGAGTGAAATTTTTGGATTTTTGATTCATTTCTCCTCTAAGAAAACAATGAACATCCAGTAAAGTGAGTAGATTTCAGAGGAGCCTGTTTTCAAAAGGTGTTTGAGGAGTGTAGAGATTGGTGAGAATTTTCTTCTTTACTCCATTCATCCTTTTACTTTCCATTTCAATCCACACCTAACCTTTGGGCTACAGTTTCTTGTCATATGAAAGGATACTAATCTCTGGAATATTGACATATTGAAAGTTGAGAAACAGCAAGTTTGCATCTGAATCAAGCAGGCATTTTGGCATTAAATGTGGGCATTTGGGGTCCAGACTGGGTAATCATGATGGCAAATATGTCTCACAAAGTCCTATTATACAGATGTTATTTGGAGCCCCAAACTCTTTAGATAACTGGCTAAACATGTGCTGAATCCCAAGCTTTATAGCTTGTGAAATTCCTCCCCTGATTCCTGTGAATTCCTGTGATGTCTTGGGGGAAGATGGCAGAGTAGGAGAACCCTAGACTCACCTTGTCCCATGGATACACCTAGATAACACCCACATCAGTCTAAAAAACCTAGAAAATGACCCAAAGACTGGCAGGAAAGACTCTCCCCAGTTAAATGTAGAGAAGAGTCCACATCAAAAAGGGGAGGAAGGGCAGGGATGTTGGGAGCCAAACTGACCATTGGGGCCTGTCCTTGAGAGGGAGGGACATCTTGTTTGCTGAGAGGGGTGGAGTAGACTCCACTATAGACAACCCAGGCATAGGGCACCTGCACCAGGAAGACAAATCCCATATTTGGCTTTGCAAACAAGAAGGGCTTAACTTTGCAAGTTCTTACAATCACCAGGGCTTAATATCTGGAACTTTAAAAATCAGTAGGCTCAGCTTTGGGGGTGCTGAGGGCAATAGGAAACACAGTCTCCACCTTTAAAGAGTCAGCACAATAAACAGTCTCACTGAGAAACATCATAGAAGCAGCAGTTTAAAAAATGCCTGTGGTATATAGGAGGAGATTTGTTTACTAATATCAGAAAGGGTGCAGGTAGGGCAGGGATTTCAGGAGGCTTCTCTAGGAACAAAAGAACTGGCAGGCACAATTTCCCTCCCTCCTCCTGAGCCTAGGTACCTGGACACTCATGGAACCAGCACAGACACTCTACACCTAGCTAGCTTCCACCAAATTCGCCACCCCCTCATCCAACACACCCTCTGCAGGAGTTCATTCAAAGCTGTGCCACAAGCATGTTGTACAGCAACCCTGATAATGGCTAGCACAACTCCAAAGTGACTCCTGACCTGGGGAGAGAGGAAGATCACCACATATACCAGTTCTACTGTGGCTCCAGCAGTGGGCAGACATCTGATCTGATTGCAGGCCTCACCCACCAATGAAAACTTCTCTGGAGACAATACAGGGAGAGCAACTTGCAGTTTCATGTGACTGCAGCTCCGACAAATGTCCAAATTGACCCAACTCAAAGCTAAGGAGGCCTCAGACTGGCTCATTAAAAACACAAAAACCAAAACCCGCCCACAACAGGCAAAGAAAGCCATTGCAGACAACTGGACTGAAAGCAAACATGGCACAACCACTGTAGTAGAGTGCCTGCAACACACATAGGATACACCCCTGAAGTGCTAGGTCCTGGGGAATGGGGGACATTGCACTGCAGGGCACAACAGGACCTCTTCTTCATAAGGTCACTACTTTCAAGCAGGAGACATAACTGACTTTCCTAACACAGAGAAACAGACACAGAGAGTTAAACAAAATGAGGAGACAGGAATATGTCCCAAGTGAAAGAATAGGACAAAATCACAGCAAGAGAGCTAAACAAAAAGAAATAAATAATATATCAATACAGAATTTAAAGTAACGGTTATAAAGATACTGGACTTGAGAAAAGAGTGGAGGGCCTCAATGAGACTCTCAACAAAGAGATTGAAAAGACAAAAAAGAACCAACCAGAGATGAAGAACTCAATAACTGAAGAGAGAGAGAGAGAGAGAGAACTCAAACAAAATCTAAAATGAAAGAGGAGAAATAACAACCAACACCACAGAAATACAAAAGATTATAAGGGAGTGCTATGAAATATTATATGCCAACAAATTGGACAACCTAAAAGAAATGAATAAATACCTAGAAGCATATAACTCCCAAAACTGAATCAGAAAGAAATAGAAAATTTGAACAGACTGGCTACCAGCAAAGAAACGGAATCCATAATAAAAAAAACTCCCAACAAACTGAAGTCCAGGACCAGATGGCTTTAAGTTGCATTCCATCAAACATTTAAAGAAGAGCAAACACCTATTCTTCTCAAACTACTCCAAAAAATAGAAAAAGAAGCAAAGCATCCAAATTTACTCTATGAGGCCATTTCTCTAACACCAAAACCAGATAAAAACACAACAAAAAAAGAGAACTATAGTCCAATATCTCTGATGAACCTAGATGCAAAAATCTTTAACAAAATATTAGCAAACCAAATCCAACAATACATCAAAAGAAATCATTCATCACAATAATGTGGTATTTATTCCCAGGATGCAAGGGTGGTTTAATATTTGCAAATCAATCATTGTGATACATCACATCAACAAGAGAAAGAAAAAAAACCATATGATCATTTCAATAGATGGTTTCAATAGATTTCAAAAAAACATTTGAGAAAGTACAATATCCATTCATGATCAAATTGTCAACAGAGTAGGTTTAGAGGGAACACACCTCAACATAATGAAGGCCATATATGAAAAACCCACAGCAAACATCATACTCAATGGTGAAAAACTAAGAACTTTTGCTCTAAGATCAGGAACAAGACAAGAATATCCACTCTTACTACTTTTATTCAACATAGTACTAGAAGTCCTAGCCACAGCAATCAGATGAGAAAAGGGAATAAAAAGCATCTAACTAGGTAAGGAAGAAGTAAAATATTCACTATTCACAGATGACATGATACTATATATAGGAAATCCTAAAGACCCTACCAAGAAACTACCAGATCTGATAAATGAATTCAGTAAGGTTGCAGTATAGAAAATTGATAGAAATCCATTGCATTTCTATTTTTTAAAGTAAGCTCTATGCCCAGCATGGAGCTAATGCAGGACTTGAACTCATGGCCCTGAGATCAAGACCTGAGCTGAGATCAAGAATCAAACGCTTATCTGACTGAGCCACCCAGGCACCCCCCAAATCCAATGCATTCCTATACACTAATAATGAAGTAGCAGAAAGAGAAATTAAAAAACAATCCCATTTACAATTGCACCAAAAGTAATAAAAGACTTAGAAATAAACTTAACCAAGGAAGTGAAAGACCTGTATGCTGAAAACTATAAAACAGTGATGAAAGAAATCAAAGATGACACAAACAAATGGAAAGATATTCTATGATCATAGATTGAAGAACGAGTATTGTTAAAACGTCCATGGTACCCAAAGCAATCTAAGATTTAATGCAATGCCTAACAATAGACTAACAGCATTTTTCACAGAACTAGAACAAATAATCCTAAAACTTATATGGAACCACAAAAGACCCTGAATAGCCAAATAAATCTTGATAAAGAAGAACAAATCTGGAAGTGTCATAATCCCAGATTTCAAGATATATTACAAAGCCATAGTACTCAAAAAAAAAAATATATGGTTCTGGAACAAAAATAGACTCAGTTCAATGGGACAGAATAGAGACCCAAGAAATAAACCCATGATAATATATGGTCAATCAATCTTTGACAAAGAAGGCAAGAATATGTAATGGGAAAAAGACAGTCTCTTCAGCAAACAGTGTTGGGAAAACAGGACAGCTACATGAAAAAGAATGAAACTGGACTAGTTTCTAACACCATATACAAAAATAAACTCAAAATGGATTAAAGACCTAATTGTGAGACCTGAAACCATAAGTATCCTAGTAGAGAGCACAGGTAGTAATTTCTCTGACATTGGCCATAGCAGCATTTTTAAAACTGTCTCATAGGGCAAGGGAAACAAAAGCAAAAATAAACTCTTGGGAATACATCAAATTAAAAAGCTTCCACACAGCAAAAGAAATAATCAACAAAACTAAAAGACAACTTACTGAATGGGGAACAATATTTGCAAATGAAATATTTGATAAAAGGTTAATATCCAAAATATATAAAGAACTAATACACCTCAACACCAAACCAAACCAAACCAAACCAAAACAAGAACAAAACCCAAATAATCCAATGAGAAAATAGGCAGAAGATATGAACAGGCATTTCTCCAAAAAAGATGGCCAATTGACAGATGAAAAGATGCCCAACATCACACATCATTAGGGAATGTAAATCAATACCCCCATCAAAAGGCACAAGAAACAACAAGTATTGACAAGGATGTGGAGAAAAAGGAAACCTCATGCACTACTGGTGGAAATGCAAACTGGTGCGGGCACTGTGGATAACACTATGGAGATTCTTCAAAAAATTAAAAATAAGAGTTACTATATGATCTCATAATTCCACTACTGGGTATTCCCCAAATAACAACAACAACAAAAAAACCCATAACGCAAAATGTGATAGTTTAGTGTATGTATACATTGTAAAATGATTATCTCAATCAGGTTAATTAACATATACATTACCTCACAGTTACTAGGTTTTATGGCAATGAGAACACATAAGTTCTACTTAACAAATTTCAAGTGTACAATAAAGTATTATTATCTATAATCACCATGCTATACATTAGATATCAAACTTACTTATCTCTTAACTGAAAGTTTGTACCCTTTGACCAACATTCTTCATACCTCTTTCTGTTTCTTTGCTCTCGAGTTTATGCTTGCTGCTCTTTTTCTTTTAAACATCAAATTTAAAGATGAACTCAAAATTTTCACAGTCTTCAGAGAAATCCAATTCAATATTTTATGAATTCAATATCTTTTCAAAGGTTTAGGGACTATAGAGCCAAGGATGTCACCTTCTACCATCTTGCTTGCCTCATGCCTCTATGGTCCTCTACAAGTTCTCCTGAGCTGGGAAATGAATTCTGTCTCCTACTTCAGCTGAACTTGTGGGGAACAGCTGCACAAGGTCAGTTCTTTTCCCAAATTCTCCTGAATTTGGGGGGATATAGCATTCTGTAAATTGTTAAATTCTTCTTCTAGGGATGTTTTAGTTGATTCTGACAGAAGCTAAATTCAGTTATTGGGGTAAAATGGGAATTTATTGATTCATAACACTGAAAAGTCTAGATGTAACATTGGCTCAGAGTTTGATCCAGGAGTTCTCATGACCTCATCATGACTAGATTTTTCTCTGATTTGTCTTTGCTTTCCCCAGTATTGTTTCACTCACAGGTGGGCTCTGTTTTTGTTTGTTTCTTTTTATTTGTTTTTAATGGTTCTAGTTTTACATTTCATTCCTGTAGTTATTTATTTTTACTGAATTTTCAAAGCATCGATGTATGACAGGTGAATATTTTACAAAGTTGGTCTTTTGCCACAGATTAGTTCCTGGATCAGTGGCTAACCAACTGTGGGACCTGGAGCAAGTCACTTAACCTGTTAAGTGTTAAACCTGTTACATGGGAATAATACTGCCTGTCTCAGAGGATTTTTATAAGATTAGATAAGTTGAATTATATCTTGGATACTTTTAACTGCTATTTTTTGATTGTGGTAAAATATACATAACCTAAAATTCATTCTTTTAACTATTTATTTATCTATTTATTTATTATTTCAATTCAATTTAATTAACATATACTGTATTATTAGTTTCAGAGTTAGAACTCAGTGATTCATCAGTTGCATACAACACCCAGAGCTCATTACTTCAAGTGCTCTCCTTAATGCCTGTCACCAAGTTACCCCATCTCCCCACTCCCCTTCCTTCCAGCAACCCTCAGTTTATTCCCTATAGTTAAGAGTCTCTTATGGATTGCCTCCCTCTGTTTTCCTCTAATTTTATTTTTCCTTCCCTTCCCCTATATTCATCTGTTCTGTTTCTTAAATTCCACATATGAGTGAAATCATATAGTAGTTGTCTTTCTCTGACTGGTTTATTTTGCTTAGCATAATACCCTCTAGTTCCATCCGCATCAGTGCAAATGGCAAGGTTTCATTCTTTTTGATGGCTGAGTAACATTCCATTGTATATGTATACCACATCTTCTTTATTCATTCATCTGTAGTTGGACATCTGGGCTCCTTCCATATTTTGGCTATTGTGGATGTTGCTGCTATAAACATTGGGGTGCATGTGCCCCTTTGAATCACTATGTTTGTATCCTTTGGACAAATACATAGTAGTGCAATTGCTGGGTAATAGGGTAGCTCTATTTTTAACTTTTTGAGGAACTTCCATACTGTTTTCCAGAGTGACTGCACCAACATCTGTATAAAAGGATTCCTCTTTCTCCGCATCCTTGCCAATCTGTCACTTCCTGAGTTATTAATTTTAGCCATTCTGACAGGGGTGAGGTGGTATCTCATTGTGGTTTTGATTTGGATTTCCCTGATGCCAAGTGATGTTGAGCATGTTTTCATGTGTCTGTACTCCATTTGTATGTCTTCTGGGAGAAATGTCTGTTCATGTCTTCTGCCCATTTTTTAACTGGATTATTTGTTCTTTGGGTGTTGAGTTTGATAAGTTTATTTTGAAATTTTATTATGTTATGTTAATCACCATACATTACATCATTAGTTTTTGATGTAGTGTTCCTTGAATCATTGTTTGTGTATAACACCCAGTGCTCCATTCAATACATGCCCTCTTTAATACCCATCAACAGGCTAAACCATCCCCCATCCCCCTCCCCTCTAAAACCCTCTGTTTGTTTCTCAGAATCCATAGTCTCTCATGGTTCATCTCCCCCTCTGATTTCCCACCCTTCATTTTTCCCTTCCTACTATCTTCTTTTTTTTTCTTTCTTTTTTTTTTTTTTAAAGATTTTATTTATTTATTTGAGACAGAGAGAGAATGAGAGAGAGCACATGAGAGGGGGGACGGTCAGAGGGAGAAGCAGACTCCCCGCCGAGCAGGGAGCCCGATGCGGGACTCGATCCAGGGACTCCAGGATCATGACCTGAGCCGAAGGCAGTCGCTTAACCAACTGAGCCACCCAGGCGCCCTTTTTTTTTTCTTTTTTAACATATAATGTATTATTTGTTTCAGAGGTACAGGTCTGTGATTCATCAGTCTTACACAATTCACAGCGCTCACCATGGCACATACCCTCCCCAGTGTCTATCACCGAGCCACCCCATCCCTCCCACCCCCCACCACTCCAGCAACCCTCAGTTTGTTTCCTGAGATTAAGAATTCCTCATACCAGTGAGGTCATATGATACATGTCTTTCTCTGATTAACTTATTTCGCTTAGCATAATACTCTCTAGTTCCATCTATGTTGTTGCAAATGGCAAGATTTCATTTTTTTGATGGCTGCATAATATTCCATTGTATATATATACCACTTCTTCTTTATCCATTCATCTGTTGATGGACATCTTGGCTCTTTCCATAGTTTGGCAACTGTGGAAATTGTTGCTATAAACATTGGGGTGCACGTACCCCTTCGGATCACTATATTTATATCTTTGGGGTTAAATACCCACTAGTGCAATTGCTGGGTCATACGGTAGCTCTATTTTCAACTTTTTGAGGAACCTCCATACTGTTTTCCAGAGTGGCTGCACCAGCTTGCATTCCCACCAACAGTGTAGGAGGGTTCCCCTTTGTATGCATCCCTGCCAACATCTGTCGTTTCCTGACTTGTTAATTTTAGCCATTCTGACTGGTGTGAGGTGGTATCTCACTGAGGTTTTGATTTGGATTTCCCTGATGCTGAGAGATGTTGAGCACTTTTTCATGTGTCTGTTGGCCATTTGGATGTCTTCTTTAGAAAAATGTCTGTTCATGTCTTCTGCCCATTCCTTGATTGGATTCTTTGTTCTTTGGCTGTTGAGTTTGATAAATTCTAATAGATTTTGGATACTAGCCCTTTATCTGATATGTCATTTGCAAATATCTTCTCCCATTCTGTCAGTTGTCTTTTGGTTTTGTTGACTGTTTCCTTTGCTGTGCAAAAGCTTTTTATCTTGATGAAGTCCCAATAGTTCATTTTTGCCCTTGCTTCCCTTGCCTTTGGCAATGTTTCTAGGAAGAAGTTGCTTCAGCTGAGGTCGAAGAGGTTGCTGCCTGTGTTCTCCTCTAGGATTTTGATGGGCTCCTGTCTCACATTGAGGTCTTTCAACCATTTTGAGTCTATTTTTGTGTGTGGTGTAAGGAAATGGTCCAGTTTCATTCTTCTGCATGTGGCTGTCCAGTTTTCCCAACACCATTTATTGAAGAGACTGTCTTTTTGCCATTGGACATTCTTTCCTGCTTTGTCAAAGATGAGTTGACCCTAGAGTTGAGGGTCCATTTCTGGGCTCTCTATTCTGTTCCATTGATCTATGTGTCTGTTTTTGTGCCAGTACCATGCTATCTTGATGATTACAGCTTTGTAATCGAGCTTGAAGTCCGGAATTGTGATGCCACCAGCTTTGCTTTTCTTTTTCAACATTCGTCTGGCTATGCGGGGTCTTTTCTGGTTCCATACAAATTTTAGGATTATTTGTTTCATTTCTTTGAAAAATGTGGATGGTATTTTGATAGGGATTGCATTGAATGTGTAGATTGCTCTAGGTAGCGTTGACATCTTCACAATATTTGTTCTTCCAATCCATGAGCATGGAATGTTTTTCCATTTCTTTGTGTCTTCCTCAATTTCTTTCATGAGTATTTTATAGTTTTCTGAGTACAGATCCTTTGCCTCTTTGGTTAGATTTATTCCTAGGTATCTTATGGTTTTGGGTGCAATTGTAAATGGGATTGACTCCTTAATTTCTCTTTCTTCTGTCTTGTTGTTGGTGTATAGAAATGCAACTGATTTCTGTGCATTGATTTTATATCCTGCCACTTTACTGAATTCTTGGAGGAGTTCTAGCAGTTTTGGGTGGCGATTTTTGGGTTTTCCAAAAATAAAGTATCATATCATCTGCAAAGAGTGAGAGTTTGACTTCTTCTTTGCTGATTCGGATGCCTTTTATTTCTTTTTGTTGTCTGATTGCTGTGGCTAGGACTTCTACTACTATGTTGAAAGGCAGTGGTGATAGTGGACATCCCTGCCGTGTTCCTGACCTTAGGGGGAAAGCTCTCAGTTTTTCCCCATTGAGAACGATATTTGCTGTGGGTTTTTTATACATGGCTTTTATGATATTGAGGTATGTACCCTCTATCCCTATACTCTGAAGAGTTTTGATCAAGAAAGGATGCTGTGTTTTGTCAAATGCTTTTTCTGCATCTATTGAGAGGATCCTATGGTTCTTGTTCTTTCTTTTATTAATGTATTGTATCACATTGATTGATTTGTGGATGTTGAACCAACCTTGCAGCCCAGGAATAAATCCCACTTGGTCATGGTGAATAATCCTTTAAATGTACTGTTGGATCCTATTGGCTAGTATTTTGGTGAGAAATTTTGCATCCATGTTCATCAGGGATATTGGTCTGTAATTCTCCTTTTTGATGGGGTCTTTGTCTGATTTTGGGATCAAGGTAATGCTGGCCTCATAAAATGAGTTTGGAAGTTTTCCTTCCATTTCTATTTTTTGGAACAGTTTCAGAAGAATAGGTACTAATTCTTCTTGACATGTTTGGTAGAATTCCCCTGGGAAGCCATCGGGCCCTGGGCTCTTGTTTGTTGGGAGATTTTTGATTACTGCTTCAATTTCCTTAGTGGTTATGGGTCTGTTCAGGTTTTCTATTTCTTCCTGGTTCAGTTTTGATAGTTTATACATCTCTAGGAATGCATCCATTTCTTCCAGATTATCTAATTTGCTGGCATATAGTTGCTCATAATATGTTCTTATAATTGTTCATATTTCTTTGGTGTTGATTGTGATCTCTCCTCTTTTATTCATGATTTTATTTATTTGGGTCATTTCTCTTTTCTTTTTGATAAGTCTGGCAGACAGCATATCGATGGGTCTTATTTTTTTATCCAATCTGATTCCCTGTGTCTTTTGAATGGGGCATTTAGCCCATTTACATTCAGGGTAACTATTGAAAGATATGAATTTAGTGCCATTGTATTGCCTGTAAGGTGACTGTTACTGTATATTGTCTCTGTTCCTTTCTGGTCTATGTTACTTTTAGGCTCTCTCTTTGCTTAGAGGACCCCTTTCAATATTTCTTGAAGGGCTGGTTTCGTGTTTGCAAATTCCTTTAGTTTTTGTTTGTCCTGGAAGCTTTTTATCTCTCCTTCTATTTCAATGACAGCCTAGCTAGATATAGTATTCTTGGCTGCATATTTTTCTCATTTAGTGCTCTGAATATATCATGCCAGTCCTTTCTGGCCTGCCAGGTCTCTGTGGATAGGTCTGTTGCCAATCTAATATTTCTACCATTGTAGGTTACAGACCTCTTGTGCCAAGCTGCTTTCAGGATTTTCTCTTTGTCTCTGATACTTGTGAGTTTTACTATTAGACATCAGGGTGTGGACCTATTTTTATTGATTTTGAGGGGGATTCTCTGGGCCTCCTGTATTCTGATGCCTGTTCCCTTCCCCAAATTAGGGAAGTTCTCTGCTATAATTTGCTCCAATATACCTTCTGCCCCTCTCTCTCTTTCTTCTTCTTCTGGGATCCCAATTATTCTAATATTGTTTCATCTCATGGTATCACTTATCTCTCAAATTCTGCCCTTGTGATCCAGTAGTTGTTTATCTCTCTTTTTCTCAGCTTCTTTATTCTCCATCATTTGGTATTCTTTATCGTTAATTCTCTCTTCTGCCTCATTTATCCTAGCAGTTAGAGCCTCCACTTTTTATTGCATCTCATTACTCATTAATAGCCTTTTTGATTTTGACTTGGTTAGATTTTAGTTCTTTTATTTCTCCAGAAAGGGTTTCTCTAGTATCTTCCATGCTTTTTTCAAGCCCAGCTAGTATCTTTATAATCGTCATTCTGAACTCTAGTTCTGAAATCTTACTAATAGCTTTATTGATTAGGTCCCGGGAAGTCGGTACTGCCTCTTGTTTTTTTGTTGAGGTGAGTTTTTCTGTCTTGTCATTTTGTCCAGAGGAGAATAGATGAATGAGAGAACAAACCTACTAAGAGGGTAACAATGACCCCAGAAAAATATACAGTAAACAAATCAGAAGAGACCTGAAACTGGGGGAAAAGAAAGGGAAAGAAAGAAAAAAGAAAAAGAAAAAAAAAGAATATGATCAAATATGATCAGGCTGGTGCATAGATCAGTGCCACACACTAGATTTTGGGTGTATTTTGGTCTGTTAGAAGAAACTGCCTCCCAAAATTTTTAAAAAAGAAAAACTTATATATGTACAAAAATAATGGAAAATACAATGAAAGGATGGAATATGACTGTAAAGGTGAGAATCATAAAATACTTTATAAAACGAATTGATAAGGTAAGAAGTTGGTTGAAAAAAGAAAGAAAATTAAAAAAAAAAGGGAGAGAATGTGATCAGGCTGGAGACTAGAACAAAGGCATACACTAGAGATTTAGGGACTATTTTGTTCTGTTATAAGAAACTGTATCCCAAAATTTTAATGAGAGAACAACTTATATATATACCAAAAATAAGGTTAAGTACTATGAACGTCTAGAATATGACTCTAAAAATGAAATAAAAAAGGTTTTTGAAAAAGGGATTGATAAGATGTTGGTTGAAAAAGGGAAAAAGAAGAATTAAAAAAATAGCAAAAGGAAAAAAAGAAAATTAAAAAAATTAACTTTGAAAGACTAAAGAATCAGGGGTAAATAAGCCATGAATTCTATGTGCTGTATTTCCCTAGCACTGGAGTTCTGCC
Organism: Neomonachus schauinslandi; assembly: GCF_002201575.2. NCBI lineage: Eukaryota > Metazoa > Chordata > Mammalia > Carnivora > Phocidae > Neomonachus > Neomonachus schauinslandi. The sequence continues at coordinate 82,952,052 of NC_058404.1, forward strand.
TTTCTCATTGATCGGTAAACTTGGTCTTGGCGATCTTCTGGGGGAGGGGCCTGTTGCCGTGGTTCCCAAATGTCTTTGCTGGAGGTGGAATTGCTCTGCCATTGCCGGTCTGGGCTAAGTAATCTGCTTGGGTTTGCTCTCGGGAGCTTTTGTTCCCTGCAAGCTTTCCGTACAGCTTTGGAGGACGAGAGTGAAAATGGCGGCCTCCCCGTCTCTGCCCTGGAGGAGCCGAGAACTTGGGGCCCCACTCCTCAGTGAGCCCCCAGAGAAAAGCAGTCAATCACTCCCGTCTCTCCAGTCTCCGGCTGCACTCCCTGCTCACCCGGCCAGTGACTGAGCATTTCTATCTCTGGCACCTGACCCCATGTGGAGCCTCCAAACCCAGCAGATCCCTGCAGTGCGCTCCCGCACCACTTCTCCCTGGGGGAGGCAGGTGAGTTTCCCCAGATCTGCCGCTTGTTGGGTCCCTGCTGGAGGAGCAGTGGCCCGACTGTGCCGCGGATCACAGTTTATGGCAACCCCGAGCTGAGAGCTCGCTCCTCGGCTCCGTCTCTGCAGCCGGCTTCCCAGCTCCAATACCAGGGAGCTCTGCTGCACTCAGGCACCCCCGGTCTTTCTGTGACCCCTGAGGGTCCTGAGACCACACTGTCCCAGCGAGGGTTCCACCCCCCGCTTAGCCACTGGAGTGACGTCCCTCAGCGGAGCCAACTTCTAAAACTTCTGATTTTGTGCTCTGCTGCTCTATCACTTGCCAGATGCGGCCAGTGGAGGTCCCCTCCCCTGCCATCTATCTTCCCTAATATTGCCTCGGATTCACTTCTCCGCACGTCCTACCTTCCAGAAAGTGGTCACTTTTCTGTCCAGAGAGTTGCTGTTATTGTTTTCTTTGATCTCCTGTTGAGTTCGTAGGTGTTCAGAATGGTTTGATCCCTATCTAGCTGCTGAATTCCTGGGACCAGATGAAATTTCGGTCTCCTGCTCCTCCGCCATCTTGCTCCTCCCCCAAGTTTGATAAGTTTTATATAGATTTTGGTTACTAGCCCTTTATCTGGTAAGACATTTGCAATTATCTTCTCCCATTCTGTTGGTTGTCTTTTGGTTTTGTTAACTGTTTCCTTTGCTGTGCAAAAGCCTTTCATCTTGATGAAGTCCCAATAGTTTATTTTCCTTTTGTTTTTCTTGCCTTTAGAGACATGTCTAGTAAGAAGTTGCTGTGGCTGAGGTTAAAGCAGTTGCTATCTGTGTTCTCCTCTAGGAGTTTGATGAATTCCTGTCTCACATTTAGGTTTTTCATCCATTTGAGTTTATTTTTGTGTATGGTGTAAGAAAGTGGTCCAGTTTCATCCTTCAGTGTGTGGCTGTCCAATTTTCCCAACACCATTTGTTGAAGAAACTGTCCTTTTTCCATTAGACATTCTTTCCTGCTTTGTCAAAGATTAGTTGACCATAAAGTTGAGGGTCCATTTCTGGGTTCTCTGTTCTGTTCCATTGATCTCTATGTCTGTTTTTGTGCCAGTACCACATTGTCTTGGTGATTATAGCTTTGCAATACAGCTTGAAGTCCAGAATTGTGATGCCACTGCCTTTGGTTTTCTTTTTCAACATTCCTTTGGCTATGTGGGGTCTTTTCTGGTTCCATAGAATTTTATAATTGTTTGTTCCAGCTCTGTGAAAAATGTTGATAGTATTTTGATAGGGATTGCATTGAATGTGTAGATTGCTTTGGGTAGCATAGACATTTTCACAATATTTGTTCTTCCAATCCATGAGCATGGAATGTTTTTCCATTTCTTTGTGTCTTCCTCAATTTCTTTCATAAGTGTTCTGTAGTTTTCAAAGTACATATTCGTTACCTCTTTGGTTTGGTTTATTCCTATGTATCTTATGGTTTTTAGAGCAATTGTAAATGGGATTGATTCCTTGATTTCTCTTTCTTCTGCCTCATTGTTAGTGTATGGAAATGCAAATGATTTGTCTGCATTGATTTTGCATCCTGCAACTTTACTGAATTCCTGTATCAGTTCTAGCAATTTTTTGGTGGAGTCTTTTTGGTTTTCTATGTGGAGTATCATGTTGTCTGTTGACTTCTTCCATATCAATTTGGATGCCTTTTATTTCTTTTTGTTGTCTGATTGCTGAGGCTAGGACTTGGTACTATGCTGAACAACAGTGGTGAGAGTGGACATCCCTGTTGTGTTCCTGACCTTAGGGGAAAAGCTCTCAGTTTCTCCCCATTGAGGATGATATTTGCTCTGGGTTTTTTTTATATGGCTTATATGATATTGAAGTATGTTCCCTCAATCACTACACTGTGATGACTTTTTTTCGAGAAAGGATGCTGTATTTTGTCAAATGCTTTTTTTCTGCATCTATTGAGAGGATCGTATTATTCTCTTCCACTCTTATTAATGTGGTGTATCACATTGATTGATTTGTGGATGTAGAACCACCCTTGCATCCCAGGAATAAATCCCACTTTGTTGTAGTAAATAATCCTTTTGATATACTGTTGAATCCTATTAGCTAGTATCTTGGTGAGAATTTTTGCACCCATTTTCATTAGAGATATTTGTCTGTCATTCTCCTTTTTTTGGTGGGGTCTTTGTTTGACCTTGGACTCAAGGTAATGCTGGCATCATAGAATGAGTTTGGACGTTTCCCTTCCATTTTTGTTTTTTGGAACAATTTCAGAAGAATACATATTAATTCTTCTTTAACTGTTTGGTAGAACTCCCCTGGAAGCCATCTGGCCCTGGACTTTGCTTGTTCAGAGATTTTTGATTACAGATTCTATTTCTTTGCTGGTTATGGCTCTGTTCAGATTTTCTATTTCTTCCTATTTCAGTTTTGGTAGCTTATATGTTTCTAAAAATGCATGCATTTCTTCAAGATTATCCAGTTTGTTGGCATATAATGGCTTATAATATTCCCTTGTAATTCTTTGTATTTCTTCTGTGTTGGTTGTGATCTCTCCTCTTTCATTCATGATTTTATTTATTTTGGTCCTTTCTCTTTTCTTTTTGATTAGTCTGGCTAGGGGTTTATCGACCTTATTAATTCTTTAAAGGACCACCTACTAGTTTCATTGATCTGTTCTACTGTTTTTTTGCTTTGGTTTGTTTTCTATATCATTAATTTCTGCTCTAATATTTATTATTTCTCTTCTCTTGGATTTAGGCTTTATTTGCTGTTCTTTTTCCAGTTCCTTTAGGTGTAAATTTAGGTTGTACATTTGAGACTCTTCTTGTTTCTTGAGAAAGGGCTGTATTGCTATATAATTCACTCTGTATTGCTATATAATTCTCTCTTATGCCTTTTCTGTGCCCCAAAGATTTTGGACTGTCAGGTTTTCATTTTCATTTGCTTCCATGAATTTTTAAAATTCTTCTTTAATTTCCTGGTGACCCATTCATTCTTTAGTAGGATGCTCTTTAAGCACTATGTATTTTTGTTCCTTCCAAATTTTTTCTTTTGGTTGACTTCAAGTTTCATAGCATTGTGGTCTGAAAATATGCTTGGAATAATCTCAGTTTTTTGTACTGGGTGAGACCTGATTTGTGGCCCAGTATGTGATCTATTCTGGAGAATATTCCATGTGCACTTGAATAGAATGTGTATTCTGTTGCTTTAGGATGAAATGCTCTGAATATACCTGTTAAGTCCATCTGGTCCAGTGTATCATTCAAAGCCCTGTTTCCTTCTTCATCTTTTGCTTACATGATCTGTCCATTGCTGTGAGTAGGCTGTTAAAATCCCCTAATATTATTGTATTATTATTAATGTGTTCTTTAATTTTGTTATTAATTGGTTTTTATATTTGGCTGCTCCCAAGTTAGGAGCATAAATATTTACAATTGTTAGATCTTTTTCTTGGATAGGCCCTTTTATTATGATATAGTGTCCTTCTTCATTTCTTGTTACAGTCTTTGGTTTAAAATCTTGTTTGTCTGATGTAAGGATGGCTACTCCAGCTTTCTTTTGATGTCCATTGGCATGATAAATGGTTATCCACTCTCTCACTTTCAATCTGCAGGTGTCTTTGGCTCTAAAATGAATTTCTTGTAAGCAGCCTATAAATGGGTCTTTTTTTTTTTTTTAAATCCATTCTGATACCCTATATCTTTTGATTGGAGCATTTAGTCCATTTACATTTAGAGTAATTATTGAAAGATATGAATTTAGTGATGTTGTATTACCTGCAAAGTCTCTGTTGCTGTAGATTGTCTCTGTTCCTTTCTGGTCTTTGTTACTTTTGGGCTCTCTTTCCACTCAAAGCATCCCTTTTAATATTTCTTGCAGGGCTGGCTTAGTGTTCATGAATTACTTTAGTTTTTGTTTGTCTGGAAACTCTTTTTCTCTCCTATTCTGAATGACAGCCTTGCTGGATAAAGTATTCTTGGCTGTATATTTTTCCCATTTAGCATGTTGAATATATCATGGCAGCCCTTTCTGGCCTGCCAGGTCTCTGTGGACACATTTGCTGCCAGACTTGTTTCTACTCTGGTAGGTTAAGGACCTCTTGTCCTGAGCTGCTTTTAGGATTTTCTCTTTATCTTTGAAATTTGCAGTTTCACTATTATATGTTGGGTTGTTGACCTATTTTTATTGATTTTGGGGGGGGTTCTCTGTGCCTCCTGGACTTGAATGCCTGTTTTCCTCCCCAGGTTAGGGACGTTCTCAGCTATAATTTGTTCAAATTAACCTGCTGTCCCTCTCCCCCACTGTTCATCTTTTGGGACCCCTATTATTCAGATACTATTTTGCTTTATGGAATCACTGATTTCTCGAAGTCTTCCTTTGTAATCCAGTAGTTGTCTTTCTCTCTTCTTTTCAGCTTCCTTATTCTCCATCATTTTGTCTTCTATATCATTGACTCTCTCTTCTGCCTCATTTATCCTTGCTGTTAAAGCCCCCAGTTTTGACTGCATCTCAGTAATAGCATTTTTAATTTCAACCTGATTAGATTTTAGTTCCTTTATTTCTACACTAAGGGATTCTCTAGTGTCCTCTATGCTCTTTTCAAGCCCAGCTAGTATCTTTATAATCATTGTTTTAAATTCTAGTTCAAACGTTTTCTTTATATCCATATTGATTACATCCCTGGTGGTATTACCTTCTGTCCTTTCTTTACGGGAGAGTTTCTCCATCTAATCATTTGTCCAGAAAAGGAAGGAGGAAAGAAAAAATTAACAAAAACAAAAACAAAAAACAGCAGCAGCAAGAATAACAACTTCAGGAAATGTTTCTGGTGTAAGGTGTGTACCCTCTGTTGTGTTTGGCTTCCCACTGTTCCCCACAGTTTCCCACTGTTCCTTCCTCTACAGAGTTCTTCCTTGCTTGTAGTGGGGAGTGTTTGGACCTTTAAGTATGTGTGCTTTGATTTGTTTGTCAAGATAAGCCAGTAAAAGAAAAAGGAAAAGAAAAAGAAAAACAAAAAACAAAAACGAAGCCTGATCCAAGACAAGAGAAAAGGAAATGGAACAAAAATGCAAACAAATGGACAGTTAAGTATGTGCCTGATTCTAAAAAAATAAGAAGGAAGGAAAGAAAAAAGAGTGGGGAAAGAAGAGAAGAGAGAGAGAGAGAAAAAGATGCCTGATCCCAAAAATAAAAGGACACAAAACAAACCAACAAATGAACAAAAGATTACAAGCCTGAAAGAAAAAGGAAAAAAATAAAGAGAAAAGAAAAAAAAGAAGAAAATATATATGTAAAATAAAGTGTAAATAATAAAAAATAAGAAATAGAAAAATAAAAAATTTAAAAAATTTTAAAATAATTTAAAAAAGGAATAAACCCTGGTCCTATTTCCACCGGAAGCTGATGTTTTGGAGCTTTCTCTAATCAGTAGAATTGGTAAATGTGGGAGTCTGTGTTGGTTTTCCGAGTGGAGGACTTCTGGGCTGGCTCACAAGCTGACTTGCCCTTGTAAAGATGTCCCTGCCAGGCTGGGGGTGGTTGTGAGGGAGTGGGGGGCTGGAGTTTAGTGTAGGGGGACTCCAGCCTCCACTGGAGGCACTGTGTTTCACTCTGAAATCAGACTGTGCCTGTGGGCGGAAGGAGGGAAGAGTTGGGGAAGAGGAAGAATATGGCATCACCCTGCCCTCTTGTCCCTGGAGAGTGGAACTCCTCACCACAGCTATTCGGGGGCCACCTTAGAAAAGCAATCTTCTGTGTTCCAGGCTTTTGTCCCTTCCCTACCCTTAACCTGTGCCTGGGCTGCTGGAGCACCTAGAGCCACAGATCTCCTGTATTTTATCTCTGACCTGTGTCTGGGATTTAAAACTCCATGTTTTGTTTTGTTTTTTTAAGATTTATTTATTTATTTATTTGAGAGAGTGAGAAAGAGTACATGAGAGGGGGGAGGGTCAGAGGGAGAAGCAGGCTCCCTGCTGAGCAGGGAGCCCCATGCGGACTCCATCCGGGGACTCCAGGATCATGACCTGAGCCGAAAGCAGTTGCTTAACCAACTGAGCTACCCAGGTGCCCCTCAAAACTCCAAGTTTTAAAGGGACTGGTAATGTGCAGGCCCACTCCCATCCTTGGTGGGAGATTCCAGGCATGCCCAGCACTGTCCCAACCCAGAAAAACCACCACACAGTGCGTGCATAGAGGCTGGAGTTTATTGAAATGCTCAGCGAAAAGCTGGAGCCAGGTTATCGGCCATCTGCACTCGACTCAGTCTTCTATTCCTTTCTGTCCTAGAAGAGCCATTGCAGAGGCTTGAATCTATTGCAGTAGACAAGGATAATGGGTGACCGGGTTATCTGCAATCTGCTTCAGTATCTGCTTTCTACTTAGTTCTGCAGCAGAAAAACAGTCACTCAGCACGCATACAGAGGTTTAAGCCTATTGGCTTACGGTGAAAAGTTAAGAGGTTTTCTGCCCTCTGTGTACACCTCTGATCCTGCTGCGGAACACTGCTCAATGGCTCTCTGGCCAGCCTTTTGTCCTTGGAGAGGCAGAATACACTCTTCCAAATGCCTTCTGGGAAGCGGAGCAATCTCTCCGCCATGCAATCCAGGAGATCTCCTCACCGCGGCTTATTATGTGGTCCGCACTTGCTGGGCTCTTTCTCCCTCTTCCTGACTTTGCTGCATGAAAAGTGTTCCCTCCCCTTCACAGTTGCTTGGCTTTCCTCTCCCCCAGTTCATGGCTCTGAATCTTGCCTCTGCCATGTTCTCTCCCACCAAATGTGCAGATTGTTTCCTTAATCCTCCGATCTCTTCCTCGTTGTTCAAAATAGTTGAATGTTGATATAGCTCTATTCAAAAGAACAGGCAAGTTCAGGGTCCCCCTACTACTCCGCCATCTTAACTCCTCCTATTTTAACTGTTTTTAAGTGCACAATTCCATGGCATTAAGTATATTCACCATATTGTGCAGCCATCACCATTATCTATTTCCAGAACTTTTTCACCTTCACAAACAAAACTGTGTACCTTTACATAATAACACCTCCTTACCAGCCCCCTCCCCCAGCCCTTGGTAACCTCTAGTCTACTTTTTGTTTCTATACAGGTGCTGATTTTATAGTGTCTCACCCCTTTACAGTGCCAGTTCAGTGACTTATGCAAAAGGTGAGTTTTTTCTGCAACTCAGTAATTTTCACAAAAGCTCCAGTTTGATCTCAGTTGGATCAAGTTGGTCACATACCCATCCTTAAGTCAATCTTTGTGACCACTGGGATTGGCCAGAACTGTGACATGTGTATACTCCTGTGTTTTGGAGATGGGACCATTCTTACATTTCCACTTGAACCATATGGACTGAAGATGGTGGACTTTGGCCTCCAAAGAAGAATCAACAAGCTATTATCAGAATTGGAGGTAAGCTGGGATTGAGGAAGTTACCGGGCAGATAGACCCCGTCACTATCTGGCCTACACACATATGTTCATATGGATCAGGTAACTTTCCTAGTGTATGATTCTCCAAAAGGAAAGAGCATGCTTTGTATTTTTTATCTCCTAAGGGTGAGTTAATCTACTCACTCAAATGTGACTAATTTGTCACATACAAGTGAAAATGCAACTTTAATTTTGATTGGAAACTTTTGTTATGGTTGGGAAAGGACACTATATAAATGTCCATTATATAAAATTTTTAGAACAAAGAAAAATTATTAAATTCATAATTCCAATTTTTGGTAAATAAAAGGAGGATATAAGGAAATACAAGCAGGGAGAGAAATACATAAAAGGAAACATCAATAGAGATTGAAAAGTTCTTTGGTTAGGGAGAGAGGACGCAGATCAGCAGCGGTAAATTATTCTTCTCAAAATTTAGATTTTATTTGAACTTCTGAGCTAAGTATTCCAATTATTTTTTTTTACATAAAATTTTTGGATCAGGATTAGTAAATATGGGACATTAAATTGCTATTTCCTCCTTTCTGAATGTATGGCAGGAATTGTTAATCTATCTTGGCACTCCTGGGGTGCCTGGGTGGCTCAGTTGGTTAAGTGGCCAACTCCTGATTTCAGCTCAGGTCATGATCTTGGGGTCCTGAAATTGAACCTCATGTTGGGCCCTGTGCTCAGTGGGGAGTCTGCTTGAGGATTTTCTCTCTCCCTCTTCCTCTGCCCCTCCCCCACTCACATGCACGCTCTCTCTCTCTCTCAAATAAAATTTAAAAAAATCTTAAAAAATATATATCTTGGCACTCCATTCCTCTGAGTTTGTATGTGGCCTTAGAATGTTATTAAGTAGTTACTCTAGATAGCCACCACCAAATAATCAGAGTTCAAATGCAAAATGAAACCTATTTGCCATCCTAGTCTGAGAAGCTCATTCTGCCCAGATATATAGGACTGTGGCCAGGGATACATTGGCAGAACGCAGAACAGTATTATTACCTTGAGAACTGGATAAAATAGACCTAGAGTTGGGTACAACCTGCAAATTGGGAATTCTTTGTTCATGAAATACAAAATTGTGACATACACCCTGAGCTATCTTGGAGCAGTTAAGACTATTCCACTTCAGGATTATGCCAGGAGGCCAATAGGATAGCCAGCATTTCTTGCCTTTTCCCACTGCAGATGAAGAGCATTCAACTGCCTGATTCTGGAAGCGATATAGTGGTCATTGGAATTTCCTGACTCTGAACTAAATGAACACTTTTATTTTTTTAAGATTTTTATTTATTTGACACACACACACACACACAGAGAAAGAGAGAGCACAAGCAGGGGGAGTAGCAGAGGGAGAGGGAGAAGCAGGCTCCCCACTGAGCAGGAAGCCCCATGTGTGGCTCGATTCCAGGACTCCAAGACCATGACCTGAGCTGAAGGCAGATGCTTAAATGACTGAGCCACCCAGGCACCCGAAAGTGAATGCTCTTAAGCTGATTAATTTGAAATCATAAGAAAGAGGATATTACCCAAATTTTTATTTTGGGGGGGTAAAGATATTGATTAAATTTTGTAGAAGTTTTCATTTGGAATTTCAAAAGCAGCCACAAAAGTAGAAGGTTGAATATTTTATTTTTATTTTTATTTATTTATTTATTTTTTTAAAAGATTTTATTTATTTATTTGAGACAGAGAGAATGAGAGAGAGAGAGCACATGAGAGCGGCGAGGGTCAGAGGCAGAAGCAGGCTCGATGCGGGACTCGATCCCGGGACTCCAGGATCATGACCTGAGCCAAAGGCAGTCGCTTAACCAACTGAGCCACCCAGGCGCCCTGAATATTTTTTTTTAAAGATTTTTTTTTTTCTTTGACAGAGAGAGAGACAGCGAGAGAGGGAACACAAGCAGGGGGAGTGGGAGGGGAGAAGCAGGCTTCCTGCTGAGCAGGGAGCCCAATGTGGGGCTCGATCCCAGGACCCTGAGATCATGACCTGAGCCGAAGGCAGACACTTAATGACTGAGCCACCCAGGTGCCCCAAAAGGTTGAATATTTTTTTTTTAAAGATTTATTTATTTATTTATGTAAGAGAGCGAGAATGAGAGAGAGATAGAGTACATGAGAGGGGGGAGGGTCAGAGGGAGAAGCAGACTCTCCGCCGAGCAGGGAGCCCGATGTGGGACTCGATTCCGGGACTCCAGGATCATGACCTGAGCCGAAGGCAGTCGCCTAACCAACTGAGCCACCCAGGCGCTCCAGGTTGAATATTTTTTAATCAATATTTATTTAGTTGGAAAACAGAAAAATGACCACAGGAAGTCAGAATTATTTCAATGATAAAAAGAATGAAACTGCAAAATTACTAGAAGTACATAATGAGTCTTTGTTTTATTATCTTCCTATCCATACTTAAATGTATTTTTCAGGAAAAAATATTTTTTCCTCAAGATTTGTACCAAGGATCATCAATACTCCATTTTCTCTAAATTATACTAATTAGATAATGTATCATATATATTAATCAATTTTTCACTTACATAAAAATCCAATTACTTTACAGAAATTAATATAGAAAATAGAGCATGCCAGTGCTCTATTAAAGACATGATGAACAACAGATAGTATAAGAAACTTACATCAAATTTTGCTGAGTATGTATAAGAATATATATATTTTTAAGTTATTTTCCCTAATGCTTAATGGTTTTTCATTTCTTAGCTGATTTTGGGAATTGGAAGTTAAAATGATCAAGTTGCTTTCAGGAGTATACCCTCTGTCATATTCAGTGGTAGAAATACTAGGTAAATGACAAAACACAAAAATAGCTAATTGTTTATAACAATGATCAGAGGATAAGCTTCCACTAATATTGGTGCTGGAAGGAGAGATAATCTTCCTTTAGCTTCCTTTTTATAAAACAAGTACTTGACTGAAGTGTTTGTATATAATAACATCTATTCAGAAACTAAAGATGACTACTAATACTAGAAAACTGGACCTTATAATTTTTCCTGTGTTGTATATGTTTTTGATTCTTTTTTCCTGTAGTTAAGTTCTTTGAGAATCATAATGTGTGATGTTCATAGAAATCTCCTATAGCCAGTGTCTGCAGAACTGAACCTATTCTCACGCTATGCCTTCAGGTTGGGCTGATCCATGTACATATCATGTGTCCAATATACAGCAAAAATCCTGGACCTTTGCTCCTTTTCAGGATCCTGCTCAATTCTGTGCTTATCTGATTCCTAAAATTTTGGCTTCATGTCCTGTTCTTTTTCTTGCACCTCTTTACTTTTTTGTGTAACTCTTAGCACTCTGCTTAGACATGTTTTTTCCTAATTTGCCTTGAGGTCCCTTACTTCCAACTGTTTGATCGCCCAAGCCCAGAAGAGCCAACCGAGTTACTAATATGCTTGGCCTTAATCCTGAAGGGCCTGAATAAATCTTAGCAAGGTGTAAACAAAGAGATTGCAGTTCCAGTTTCTGACGGTTGTTTATCCTGGTTCCCTAGGCACTAACTTGATGAGGAAGACAAATGAGGCTCTCTTCTATACCTAAGGATATGAGTTTCTGAATAATGATTAAGACATATATTCCAGATGCCTCTGTCAGATACATAACCAGTATTATCAGATGCATTACTTCCTTTGAATATGAGATTATACAAATATTGTTGTAACTCAAGAGGACCTTGCTTGGAAAGAACTCAGAAGATGGAGTGATCTGGAACATGAACTAAGTATGGAGAATAAGTTAGGATGCATGGCCATAATGAAACTAAAATATTTTTAAAGGATCAGTGATAAATTTAGAGGCCAGAGAAAGAACCAAGAGTTTTGAGCCAAAGCTCAGGATTCAAGAACATTCAGCACTGAGCATGGAATGGGGTGTCACATTCTAGAAGCCTAGGCTAGCAATGTGAATTGCAGTTCATGGAGCTGAGAACAACTGTACAAGAGGCAAGATCTTGGAGGAAAATTAAAACAATAGTAGTTTATCCAGTTGAGTCTATTTATTTAATATTTATTTTTTCTTTTAATTGAAATATAGTTGGCACACAATGTTACATTAGTTTCAGGTATACAAAATAGTGATTGGACAAGTCTATACATTATCCTAACACTCACCACAAGTGTTACTATCCAACTCTTTACAATATCATTGGTTATATTCCCTGTACCTTTCATCCCTGTGACTTATTCATTCCATAACTGAAAGCCTGTATCACCCACTCCCCTTCACTCATTTTGCCCATTCCTCTACTACCCTTCCTTCTGGCAACTGCCAGTTTGTTTTCTGTATTTATGGGTCCAACTGAATCTTAAATACAGAGAAGGGAGATTCAAAGAGAATAGAATAGGACAAATATTTGGGAAATGAGGTAAAATTTAGAGGATTTAATGTGCCGGTGGGTATGATGGTCACCTGACTCTGAATTTATATACCAAAATGTTATAGATCACAAAAACCCCAATTACTTGAAACCCATGTTTTCTGCATAAATAAAGAAGATTATACAAATCTTAAACTCTTGTATATAAGTAAACAAATACCTAAAAGTGCTACATCTTGCTTTATAGCTCACCTACATGGAGAAGGTTGGGTGGAGACAGTGGAGGTCATAAAGAAAAGTGGATGGAGTTAAAGATTCTGATGGGAAGATGAAACATAAAACTATCCTCAGAAAAATAGTTTCACACTGAACAGAAAAAGACTGAAAACAGTCTTTTAATCTGGTAAGTAAGAGCATTGGCTTACACAAAATTAAAAGACAAAGACAGTGAATATACCACTTCCAGGGTAGAAGGGGGAGGATAAAAGAGTCACCTCTTGGAGACTGTTTGGCCAAGGAAAACCAAGAAAAAGAGTAGGAAATCCAGTGTCCTGAAGAAACAAAAATGAATTACAAAGTCAGAAGCCACAACACCTTTTCTTCCTCTCCCCTAAAGGGCTATTGACTAAAGAAATTGAAAATCACTATATCATCAGAAGTGTGTGCTCATGGGGCACCTGGGTGGCTCAGTTCATTAAGTGCCTGCTGTCAGCCCAGGTCATGATCCCAGGGTCCCAAGATCATGCCCTGAGTCAGGCTCCCTGCTCAGCAGGGAGTCTGCTTCTCCCTCTCCCCCTGTTCATGCTCTCTCTCAAATAAATAATTTAAAAAAAAAAATTAAAAACATTAAAAAAAGAAGTGTCTGCTCATGAATGAAAAAACTAGTTTGTCAATCAAGACTTTCTTTTCTGTCTGTTTATACCATTGTTTGGCTAAAGAGAAAAAAATATTACAAAATAAACAGAAAATGTCAGGTGGCATTCAAAAAAGCTATTATAAGAAGAAAAGATAAAATGAGAACAAAACATTTTAGCTGATGAAAATCTCTCCACCAAAATAACCACAAAGCAGAAGAAAACTGTAACCCAATACTTCAAATCATTGATATTTTTAAATCAGTATTTGATTTGTATATATACTTGAGGATATATGTATCCTCAAATAATGAACAAAAATAAGAACAAAATCTCCAGAAAACAGAAAGATATGAAACAAATGTTTACAGGAAAGAAACTGAAGAAAAAGAAAAAAAAAATTATTTTTGAAATGAAGACTAAATGACAAGGTACTCAAGGGAAAATAGATTCAGCTGAAAATTTAGCAAGGGTGAATGAAGGAAGGTAGTTAAACAAGTTCAAAATAAAAAAAGTAGAAAAAGAATGAAAAAGTAAAAGAAGATAGAAGATAGGCAAAGAAGATCCAATATACATATAATTGTAGTCTTTGTTGAAGATACAGAAAAATATCCTTTTTTTTTTTAAAGATTTTATTTATTTGAGAGAGAGAGAATGAGAGAGAGAGAGTACATGAGAGGGGGGAGGGTCAGAGGGAGAAGCAGACTCCCTGCCGAGCAGGGAGCCCGATGCGGGACTCGATCCAGGGACTCCAGGATCATGACCTGAGCCGAAGGCAGTCGCTTAACCAACTGAGCCACCCAGGCGCCCCAGAAAAATATCCTAAGGACTTTTAGTCTAAAAGACCAAGTTACAGAGAAAAGAAAATCAGGTTAGTGTTAGTCTTCTCTGTAGCAATATATTAAGCAAGAGAAAATGGAGCAGCATTTTCAAAAAATGCAAATGAAGGAAGTATGAGCCAAGGTTATTTCCATCATCCAAGCAGTTCCTTGAGAATGAGGGCGACATAAAAAACGACTTAAAAAATGCAGGGACCTAGAGAATACTGATTCATACCAGCACTTCCTGAAGAATCTACCAGAGCAGGAGTTTGAAAAATTTTCTGGAAAGGGCCAGATAGTAAATATTGTAATTTGGTCGGCCACATACACTTTACTCTTTCTTTTCCTCTGTTTCTGCTCATCCTCCTTTTCTTTTTTTTTAAATTAAAAATTTTTTACAAACATTTAAAAATTTACAAACCATTCTTAGATTGAGAACTATACATGAGAGCCATACAAAGATAGGCCATAGGCTGGATTTGGCCTGTGGGTCATAGTTTGCTGACTCCTGTATTAGAAGATAAGATGATGAGGGAAACAGCAAACTGATAGTGAGCAGTGAATATATTTAGTTGTAAATTTAAAATTAAAACAAAGGTGGAAGGACAAGGGTGGAAAACAATATGAATGTTATATGGTCAGACAAAGTAGATATCTACAAAGTAGGAGGGAATGTAGAAAGAAGGAAGAAAGTAAATAAGCTCATATGTATGATTGTTGAATAGGCAAGGATCAAAGGATGTGACTTAAACCTGACAAACCAAAGAGTAGGAAGTTAAAAAGGAACTAAAAAATTATGAAAGGTATTAACATAAAAGTTATGAAAAGAAAAATACAAACTTTTCTAAAAACTAAGAAATTAAAAAAAAAAGACTCCAAGCAACAAAGAGAAGTAAATACACTGTATACTTGTAATTATAACATAAAATAATATGATAGAGTGGAGGCCAAATATAACAGTAATATAAATGTGAATGGGTTTAAATCAGCTATTAAATGAAAAGCTTTAAAGCTGCCTGACAAATCTAAATGCAACTTTATGCTATATATAATAAGTACCCTTAAAACAAAATAACAGAAAAATGCTAAATAAAAGTCTGAGTAAAATTATACTAGATAAATGGAAATAACCAGAGAACAAAAGTTGTAGTACTCATATTAGATAAGATAAAATCCATGACATAAAGCAAGGGTTGGCAAATGATGGTCCAAGGCCAATTCTAGCCTGCCACCTCTTTTTGTAAGGCCCATAAGCTAAGAGTAGCTTTTACAGTTATATTAAAAAAAACAAATAAAAAAGCAAAATAATAGTGTTTTATGACATGAAAATTATGTGAAACTCAAATTTTATTCTCCAAAATAAGGTTTATCAGAACACAGGCATGTTCATTTGTTTTATGCATTTTTTATGGCTGCTTTCATACTCCAGGCAGAGTTGAAATAGTCTCAATGGAGATTGTATGGCCTACCAGTTTAAAATATTTATTATCTGGCCTATTACAGAAAAAAACAAAATTGACAGCCCCTGCCAGGCTGCATCAGTTATAACACCCAAGGACAGTTTAAAATGATAAAACCACAATTCTCAATGAAGTTATAATAGTTACTAATATCTAGACACAGTAACTGTCTTAAGCAGAAACTACAAGATAGTCAATACAAAATGGATAGAAACACAAGTACAGTAAAAATGGAAGACTTTAACATATCATTTTCAGTTCAAGAAAGAACAAGTAGGTAACAAATACAAAAGGATATAAAAGACGTACACCAACAACATAGTAAGGTAGATCTTATGGTTATATATCAAACTTGATTTTTTGATTATATAGGATACACTTTATTCTAAAGTGCCCATGATACATTGACAAAGATCAGTATATATTAGGTCATAAAAACGCATCAGTGAATTTCATGAAGTAGAAATAATACAAATATTTTTTCATAACAGTAAATAATACTAAAAATAACTTAAAAAGTATAGAAAAGTCTATCAGGAAATAAAAATATCCCTTTCTATTAGACAAAACTTGGGTGAAGGGAAAAATACAAACCATACTGAGGTAAAAACAATGAAAATAGTATATATATCAGAATGTATGAGAAACATATACAGGAAAATTCAGTGCTTTAACTACTTATATCAATAAAATAAAAGAATAAAAATAAATACATTGAGTCCTATCTGAATGCTATAAAACAACAGCAACAAAGTAAACTACAAGAAGGAAGGAAAAATAATATTGATAGAAAATAATGAAATAGAAACATGAAAACTTTGACAAATTAGTCAACCAATGCTGGTTTTGTTTTGTTTTGTTTTGTTGTAAAGTAAACTCTAGGTCCAATGTGGGGTCGCATACTCTACTGACTGAGCCAGCCAGGCTCCCTGGTTTTTGTTTGTTTGTTTGTTTGTTTTGTTTTTTAATAACAAAATAGACAAGGCACTAGCTAGCTTGGTCAATTAAAAAGGATAAAAAAACTAAAAGGAAACAATGCAAAGAAATCAGAGAGGGAGACAAACCATGAGACACTCTTGACTCAGGGAAACAAACTGAGGGTTGTGGATAAGGAGGAGGGTGGGGGGATGGGGTAACTGCGTGATGGGCATTAAGGAGGGCATGTGATGTGATGAGCACTGGGTGTTATATGCAACTAGTGAATCATTGAACATTATATCAAAAACTAATGATGTGCTATATGTTGGCTAATTGAATTTAAATTTAAAAAAACAAAGGAAATGGCAAGAGGGAAATAACCATTGAGAGTGAAGAAATTTTACAAATCATGAATACACTTTACACAATTTATGCAATAAATTTAGAAACATGATAAAATAATTTTAAAAGTATATAATTTACCAATATTGACCCCAAATATAATTTATCAATGTTGACCCCCAAAGCAAAAACATGGTAATTTCCATAGAGAAATCAAGAAAATCATTGAGTATCTACTTTACTCACTGAAAGAAAATTGCCAACCAGACTGGATTATTTCCTAATGGATTTCAATCAATCTTTAAAATCAGAGAATCCCACTGATACATAAATTATTCCAGTGTAGAAAATGAAAAATAATTCCAAAATATATATGAAGAAAGTATAACTTTAATTTTGGTTTGAGAGTGTATCTTTGATTTGAAAAATGAATCACAAAAAAGGAAATTGAGACAAATCTCACTTATGAATATTGATTCAAAAACTCTAAATAAATTATATCCAAAAGATACAACATTATATTAAAGAAAATAATACATTATTGGCAAGTGGAAATTATCCAAAGAATTCAAGGATTCAATATTAAGAAATACATTAATATAATTCACCATATTATTAGTTCATGGGGAAAATCACATCATGTTCTTTATAGATGTTGAAAAGTTTTCAACAAAGATTTATACCCATTCTTGATAAAAAGACTCAGTAAAATAGAAATTAAAGCATACTTCTTTAATATGATTTTTTAGTGTATATATATTTTAAGGCTGTTATCTTACTAAATAGAGAAACACTGTAGACCTTTCCACTAAAATCAGGATGCAGGCAAGAATGCCTACCATTTTCACTATTATTTAACATTGACCAATAAGAGACTTAAATGGTTCCTTTTGTCTAATTACATTGTCTCATACCTCCAACAAATTTCCACTGGGAATTTACCCTGAAAAATACACTTTCAACAATATGTATAGAATAAACATGTGAATTAAGTTTACCTCACTATTTGTAATAGCAAAATATTAGAAAGAACCTAAATGCCAAAATAGAAAAGGTTGGATGAATAATCTATTGCTGTAAAGAAGAATGAAAAATACACCTATTAATTGATACAGAGTGATTTACAGATATATAATCAAGTGAAAAAACAAAGTACAAAAGAATATGTAGAGTATGATATCTACTGTGTAAGAAAGAAGAGTAAATACAAAATTATTTATGATTCTGCCTTAATTTTCAAAAAGACACACAGACAAATCTAATGAAATTATTTTTCTATAGGGAATGGGTGAAATTAGAGCTGAGGGATAGGAAATAGGATAAAATTTATCTGAATATACTTTTTTAAAAGATTTTATTCATTTATTTGTCAGAGAGAGACACAGCGAGAGAGGGAACACAAGCAGGGGGAGTGGGAGAGGGAGAAGCAGGTTTCCCACTCAGCAGGGAGCCTAAGGCTGGGCTCCATCCCAGGACCCTAGGATCATGACCTGAGCCAAAGGCAGACGCTTAGCAACAGAGCCACCCAGGTGCCCCTGAATATACCTTTTAAAATATTTTTGACTTTTGGAGCATGTTTTAGATATTTAAAAGTAAAATTAAAATAATAGGATGGAAGGAAAATTCTGAAAATTCAAGAAGCCTAACTATATATAAAAAAATACCCCCCCACACACACAGACACTAAATCAATCCGAGTAACTTTTAAAATTGAACTTTAAATTTTGAGATAATTGTAGATACACATACAGTTGTAAGGAATAATACAGAGAGGTTCCATATAGCCTTTACCTAGTTTCTTATAATAGTAATATAATGCAAAAGGATACAACATCACAATCATATTATTGACATTGATACGATCCACCCTGATTTCATTCAGATTTCCCCAGTTTTCTTGTGTGTGTATGTTTAATTCTATGCAATTTTAGCACATGTAGGTTTATTTAGCCACAACTGCAGTCAGATAAAGAACAATTCTATCACCATAAAGATCAAGGATTTCTAGTCTTTATAAAGATACCCATTCCCTACTCTCACCCTGCCATCCCTAACCCCTCCCAACCATTAATCTGTTCTGTATATCTATAACTTTGTCATTTCAAGAATGTTATATGAATAAAAATATGCAGTATGTAATCTTTTGGGATTGTTTTTTTCACTCAGTATAATGCCCTGGAGATTCATCCAAGTTGTTGCATATAATCAATAATGAGTCCTTTTTGTTACTAAGTAGTATGAATGTATTACAGTTTGTTTGGCCTTTCTACTGTTGAAGGTCATTGGGGTTGTTTCAGATTTTAGCTAAATATTTAAACATTTGCATACAGGTTTTGGTGTAAACTTCTGCTTCTTTAGTACAAATACCTGGGAGTGCAACTGCAGAGTCATATAATAATTGCATGTTTTTTTTTTTTATTTCATAAGTAACTGCCAAACTTTTCCAGTGGCTGTACCATTTTAAATTCACACCAGCGATGTATGAGTAATCTAGTTTCTCCATATCTTCTCTAGCATTTGGTGTTGTCAATGTATTTTATTTTAACCATTCTGATAGTGTGTACTGATATCTAATTGTGGTTTTATTTGTAATTCTCCAACGGCTAATAAGTTGTACATCTTTTCATATGATATTTTGCTATCTATGTATCCTCTTCAGTGAAATGTCTGTTGTCTTTTGCCCATTTTCTAATTGAGTTGTTAGTACTTTACTGTGAAAATGTACTCTGATTATATACTCTCAGGAGGCTATATTACCAGGACAAAAGAACTACAGGCAAATCTTTAATTTTAATTAGTAGGTTTGTTGTTAGTGATACTATCATAGTTCCAAAATTATTTTGTGTGTCTTAGAAATTGAGCAAATGAATAAACATGTTGATGTTTTTAGGAATTAGAGTTCTCATTGTAGAAGAAGAGTGATAAAATTAAGGATTAGAGGCTAAAAAGGAAGAACCTTGTGACATTACTTTGGAATCAGATATGTCAGTACTATATCAGTATTATAGTACAGATATATCAGTACTATATAGATATATAAAATCTCAGTGATTTCATTCAGAAGAAGCTGTTCAAAATGTATCTCTGAAATTTATCTACATATATTTGAAGTAATAACTAGATACTCCTGGAGTGTTGGATAAAAAGAGAAAGGTATTTCTTGTTAGTGCTTTACTGTGAGTAAATTCTGTAAGCTTTTACTAGTACCTAGTTAATAAACTCTACATGGTTCTTAACAGGTGACAATAACTTTAATTTTTCATCAATATGTAATAATTTTTAACAGTTACTGTGAGGATTATATGTCAGATGGAAACTTGAATTGAGTGGATTATTTGGCATCATTCAGAGTGGGTTAAAATTCTTCTGAATTATACAGAAGTAAGAAGTATATTTTAAGACCAAATAATGCCTTCTGAAGACTGTGAGTTTACTGTGATGTGTAAAAATTTTGCTTCTTGAGTATCTAGGGAAGTGTGGTCAAGGAAAAACACAGACCTACTCAAGTGATAACCAAATAGTGAGGTAACTGAAGGTGTTTAAAAACTCCACGTAACATTACGTGACAGGGAGAATTAGAAAGGAAGGCTATTGTAAGAATAATATACATATAATTAGGAAGTTTATTGTTATTAATGATTGAAAATAAACAGAATATAATGGAAATACAATAGAATGGAATGCATTACATTAGTGGATTTAAGAAATCATGTCTCAGTCAATAAAGTATACAAAGACACAGGAGTCAAGTGGAAGAACTCTAGAATATTTAGTCTTGTGACCACAAAATTAAGTGAGTCAAAAAAACATTTGGGGTTCCTTCAAGTGGAGCAGAGTAAACTGCCTAAAACTAAGCTGTGCTGACATCACTGCTGCTCAACCTGGATGTGGGAAGTGTCCATGTCCAACCCAAAATTTTAAAAAAGCCACATGCAAGTAAAGAAAAATGTAGTTAAAGGCAGAGCAACTTACGGTTTTCAGAGCTTTAACTTGAAGAAGTGCTTGCTGGGGAGTTGGGGAGGGTTTTAAATGGAGGAGGAAGTATAGACATTTTAACAATATTTGTTCTTCCAACCCAAGAGCATGGGATGTTTTTCCAACTCTTTGTGTCTTCTTCAATTTCTTCCATAAGTGTTTCATAGTTTTCAGCATACAGATCTTTTACCTCTTTGGTTAGGTTTATTCCTACGTATCTTATGGTTTTTGGTGCAATTGTAAATGGGATCAATTCCTTGATTATTGGTGTATAGAAATGCAACAGATTTCTGTACGTTGATTTTATATCTGCAACTTTGCTGAATTCATCTATCAGTTCTAACAATTTTGTGGTGGAGTGTTTTGGGTTTTCTACAGAGTATCATATTGTCTGTGAAGAGTGAAAGTTTGGCTTCTTCCTTGCCAATTTGGATGCTTTTTTTTTTTTCTTTTTGTTGTCTGATTGCCAAGACTAGGACTTCCAGTACTATGTTGAATAACAGTGGTGAGAGTGGACATCCCTATCATGTTCCTGGCCTTAGGGGAAAAGCTCTCAGTTTCTCCCCATTGAGGATGGTATTAGCCGTGGGTCTTTTGTATATGGCCTTTATGATTTTGAGGTATGTTCCTTCTATCCCTACTTTCTTGAGGGTTTTTATCAAGAAATGATGCTGTATTTTGTCAAATGCTTTTTTTCTGCATCTATGAGAGATCATATAGTTCTTATTTTATTAATGTGGTGTATCACATTGATTGATTTGTGGATGTTGAACCACCCTTGCAGCCCAGGAATAAATCCCACTTGATCATGGTGAATAATCCTTTTAGTTGTACTGTTGGATTCCATTAGCTAGTATCTTGTTGAGAATTTTTGCATCCGTGTTCATCAGAGATATTGGTCTATAATTCTCCTTTTTGGTGGGGTCTTTGGTTTTGGAATCAAGGTAATGCTGGCCTCATAGAATGAATTTGAATGAAATGGAAATTTCTCTTCCATTTCTATTTTTTGGAATAGTTTCAGAAGAATGGGTATTAATTCTTTAAATGTTTGGTAGAATTCCCCTGGAAGCCATCCAGCCCTGGAGTCTTGTTTGTTGGGAGATTTTTGATTATTGCTTCAATTTGCTTGCTGGTTATGGGTCTGTTCAAATTTTCTATTTCTTCCTGTTTCAGTTTTGGAAGTTTATATGTTTCTAGGAATGCATGCTTTTCTTCCAGATTGCCCAATCTGTTGTCATATAATGGCTCATAATATTCTCTTATAATTGTATTTCTTCAGTGTTGATTGTGATCTCTCCTCTTTCATTCATGATTTTACTTATTTGGGTCTTTTTTCTTTTTGATAAGTCTGGCTAGGGGTTTATCAATTTTTTTAATTCTTTCAAAGAACCAGCTCCTAGATTCATTGATCTGTTCTACTGCTTTTTTAAATTTCTGTATCATTTATTTCTGCTCTAATCTTAATTATTTCCCTTCCTCCACTGGTTTTAGGCTTTATTTGCTGTTCTTTCCCCAGCTCCATTCAGTATAAGGTTAGGTTGTGTATTTGAGACTTCTCTTGCTTCTTGAGGGAGGCCTGGATTGCTATATACTTCCCTCTTGTGACCACCTTTGCTGTGTCACAAAGATTTTGGACTGTCATGTTTTCATTTTCATTTGCTTCCATGTATTTTTAATTCTTCTTTAATTTCCTGGTTAACCCATTCATCCTTCAGTAAGGTATTATTTAACCTCCATGTATTTGTGGTCTTTCCAAGTTTTTTCTTGTGGTTGACTTCAAGTTTCATAGCATTGTGGTCTGAAAATATGCATGGTATGATCTCAGTCTTTTTGTACTGGTTGAAGCCTGATTTGTGACCCACTATGTGATTTATTCTGGAGAATGTTTTATTTTTTTTTTAAGATTTTGTTTATTTATTTAACAGAGAGAGACACAGTGAGAGTGGGAACACAAGCAGGAGGAGTGGGAGAGGGAGAAGCAGGCTTCCCGTGGAGCAGGGAGCCTGATGCAGGGCTCGACCCCAGGACACTGGGAACATGACCTGAGCTGAAGGCAGACACTTAACGACTGAGACACCCAGGTGCCCCTGGAGAATGTTTTATGTGCACTTGAAAAGAATGTGTATTCTGCTGCTTTAGGATGAAATGCTCTAGCCAAAGCAATTTACATGTTCAATGCAATCCCTATAAAAATAACACCAGCATTTTTCACAAACTAAAACAAACATTTCTAAAATTTGCCTGGAACCACAAAAGAACCTGAATAGCCAAAGTAATGTTGAAAAAGAAAAAGCAAAGCAGAAGTCATCATAATTCTGGACTTCAAGCTGTATTACAAAGCTGTAATCATCAAGACAGTATGGTACTGGCATAAAAACAGACACATAGATCAGTGGAACAGATTAGAAAACCCAGAAATGGACCCACAACTGCATGGCCAACAAATCTTTGACAAAGCAGGAAAGAATATCCAATGGAGAAAAGACAGTCTCTTCAACAAATGGTGTTGAGGAAACTGGACAGCGATGTTCAGAAGAATGAAACTGGACCCCTTTCTTTCATTATACACAAAAATAAATTCAAAATGGATGAAAGACCTAAATGTAAGACAGGAAACCATCAAAATCCTAGAAGAGGACACAGGCAGCAAGCTCTTTGACCTCAGTTGCAACAAGTTCTTACTAGACACGTCTCCAGAGATAAGGGAAACAAGAGCAAAAATGAACTATTGGGACCTTATCAAGATAAAAAACTTCTGCACAGTGAAGGAAACAATCAATAAAACCAAAAGACAACCTACAGGATGGGAGAAGATATTTGCAAATGACATGTCAGATGAAGGGCTAGTATCCAAAGTTTATAAAGAACGTATTAAACTCAACACCCAAAAAACAAATAACCCAGTCAAGAAATGGGCAAAAGACATGAATAGGTACTTTTCCAAAGAAGACATACAGAGACATGAAAAGATGCTCAACATCACTCATCAGGGAAATATAAATAAAAACCACAATGAGATACCACCTCACATCTGTCAGAATGGCTAAAATTAACAACTTGGGAAACTTGGGAAGAATGTGGACAAAGGGGAACCCTTTTATACTATTGATGGGAATGCAAACTGGTGCTGCCACTCTGGAAAACAATATGGAAGTCCCTCAAAAAGTTAAAAATAGAACTACCCTATGAACCAGCAATTGGCTACTAGGTATTTATCCAAAGGATGTAAAAATACTGATTCCAAGGGGCACGTGCCTTCCAATGTTTATAGCAGCACTATCAATAATAGCTGAATTATGGAAAGAGCCCAAATGTCCAGTGACTGATGAATGGATAAAGAGGATGTGATATATATATATATATATATAGAATGGATTAATACTCACCTTCAAAAGAATGAAATCTTGCCATTTGCAACAATGTGGATGGAACTAGAGTGTATTATGCTAAGCAAAATAAGTCAGTCAGAGAAAGGCAAATATATGATTTCACTCATATTTGGAATTTAAGAAACAAAACAGATGAACATAGGGAAAGGGAAGAAAAAATAAAATAAGATACAAACAGAGAGGGAGACAAACCATTAGAGAACAAATGGGCTTTCTGGAAGGGCATGGGTGGGGGAATGGGCTGGATAGGTGATAGACATTAAGGAGGGCACTTGTTGGGATGAGCACTGGGTATTGTATGTGGGTGATGGATCACTGGATTCTACTCCTGAAACCAGTACTACACTATTTATTAACTAACTTGAATTTAAGAAACAAAATAAAAATAAATGGGGGAGGAAGAATGAGATCTTTGGGAGAATATTTCAGTCAGTAAGTAAGGGAGATTTGCTGAGTCTGCCAAGAATATCCTGGGTAAGGCATCTGTCATTTCTCTTGCTGTTGGTGTTGTTCAGAATGATCACCTGCCCATTATAATGGAAGGAAATCCTAGGGAGTAAAGATGTCAGCTACGGGAATGATTACATTATTGTTGAGATGTTAGAATTGATTTGAGTCTTTTAATCTTTTCCAAGCACTGAACTGACAAAACTTCTGATTCGAAAGAGTGCTACACACTAAACATTTTGAGAACTGTTGCTGAATGGGCTTCAAAGATTTGTGACCAATTTTCTTTCTAACTGACTTGAGGGTATATGTCATTTGCACCAGAGCTCAGCTTGGGAAATTTGATGAGTTCGGCTATGGTGTGATGGAGACAGAACAAATGAAGTTCTCAAGGGGAGGAGATGCTGAGACTATAGAGGAATCAGAGTCCTGTTTTTCAAATCCAAAGGAGATTTAGTTGAGAAGCAAAACAAAGGACAGTGATTAGTACTCCTTGCCTAAGGGCCCTCACAGAAGTCTCTAATCTGTGACCCTGTACTAGAGAAGAATGTATCCTGGTTTCAAGCTTGGAATAGAGGGCAACTAAGGTAGGCAGTAAATGAGGAATATGATAATGTGACTGAGTTAGATTGGGGGCCCAGGAGTGTTTCCAGAGTTGAGTAGACATGTGTAGTCATTTTATGTTCAGTTTTTGTAGCTATGTGTGGTTTGTTCCTTGTGGTAGAAATATCAATAGGGAGGAGAGGTCACTTTAAAATATTGCATACTCCAGAGGCATCAAGGGTTGGAGGAGCTCTGAAGTCTGACTTGTTGGGTAACTTGAAAGCAAATGCAAGAATTATTGTCTGGAAAACAAAATAGGGAAGGCTATGAGGTAGAAGGAGGCACAGAAATGAATGGAGGTTTTAGGTTAGAAAGAAGATATTAAATAATATTAGCTATTTGTTGTGCTGGCAGGAAAAGTGTCTGAGTAGGATCTTTTATCTTGTATGGCTATGAATAAATTAATGAGAGTTATGGCCACCCTTACTCTGATTATTCTGGCAAAAATATTTTTTTCTTGCCACAATTGCTTAAATAATTGAGGAACTGTCTAATGATCCTAATTAGCTATTTAATATACTTCAATTCACCAGATAATGTATCCTCCATTGTATTTTGTATCAGAGAGCTAAGGAGGGATCTTAAATAGAGAGATTTTCCTATTTCTAGTCCTTAAATCTTTTTGTGAAATTAGTCCAGACTGTATAATTTCTGATAATTAAAAAAAAAAAAAGACATTGCAGTGAATATCCCTTATTCATTGTTTATTAAAGAATCAGCTTTTGTTTTCTTTTAAAACATTTTGGAATATATCCAAGATCTCTTTACTTTCTTTTTCTTAAATAATGGGGTCTTAAACAATTGTTCTAAATTTGCCTATATTTGAACACTATTTTGCATTGAATGGGGCATGCCTTTTCCTCCTTTTTCTAAGAACACAAAGTTCAATGGGAGTAGAATTGAAGTACAATGACTATTAGTCTCAAACATCATTACAATGTCAAATAATTGGTAATTGTAAAATGTGGCTATCAGTTCTGTGTTCCACAAACCTGTCACTTTTTCTATCAATATCTTGATTTTAGAGATGGTAGCATTTCTATATCCCTCATGGGCCATCATTAAAGTTAATAAATAACACCAATAAAATTTTTGACAAAAACTTAGAACCTAGCCTTATATAGAAATCAAGATATTATTTATTATTAAATCAATTGCTTATTGTTTATCTCCATACTTTAATTATTAGGTGATAGTAATATAACATAAAATATATTTTAAAATTTAAAATATATCCTTTTGACAAACCCTTCAATCATTGCCTCTGTTTTTTGTTTTGTTTTGTTTTGTTTTTGTTTGTTTGTTTTTCTCCAGCTGTTTTTTACTTTCTGGAAGTACCAGATACTACATTCTCATTTTGTGTATTTCCTGTACCAGCCCTAGATCCAGCCATTCTTCTAAGAAATTCTGATTCCTTTTGTTGGTAGTAGTATTAGAAACTAAGATCTGGCATGTTCAGTAGTACTAGGGTGATGTTGCTTCTTGGCTTTCTCAGCTGCCAAAGCAAGGGAGCAAATAGGTCATACTAATCTGTATATATACACATCTATAAATAGCCACAAATTTATATAGAAAAACATAAATATGGAAATATCTATAAAAATAAATATTTCTTTATGTAACCATCTGTATTGTGTTAAGCTAAACACAAGTTCATGGGGCGCCTGTGTGGCTCAGTTGTTAAGCGTCTGCCTTCGGCTCAGGTAATGATCCCAGGGTCCTGGGATCGAACCCCACATCAGGCTCCCTGCTCTGCGGGAAGCCTGCTTCTCCCTCTCCCACTCCCCCTGCTTGTGTTCCCTTTTTCGCTGTGTCTTTCTCTGTCAAATAAATAAATAAAATCTTTAAAAATAAATAAATAAACACAAGTTCATACTGATGTCTACAACCCTGATTCCTTGCCATGTGGATCCTTCTAGTCTCTTCCCCTTGCTCATGTGTAACCTGATTTAAGTGACAAATCTGGCTTTCACTATCTGCCGTCTGTTTACCTAATTGCTTAATTTCAGTATAAACGTGTATCAGAATTACTAGTCTGTACCTCTGTAGCAAGCAATATAATCTGGATTGCAGTGCTTATATATAGTTTAGTTTGGCTTTCATTTTATAGCCCCCACTTATTTCCAAAGTTACTAAGGTCTTTTCTTCCTTAGCCCCATTTAGTAATTCTTTCAAACATTTGTAATACAGTTACATTGTTTTGTCACATTCTGCATTCCACTGTGTATTCTCCCAACCTTCTAAATCATTTTTTAAATTTGCATATATTAAAGTTTACTCTTTGTGCTGTAAATTTCCTTGGGTTTTGACTAATGCATAGTATCATGTGTCCACCGCTACAGTATCATACAGAATAATTTCACTGCCCTAAAAAATATCCCTGTACTTCACCTATGTAACACTCTGTGTCTCTAAATACCTGGCAACCACTGATTTTTTAAAATCATCTTTATGGTTTTGCCTTTTCCAGAATGTTATACAAGTTTTGATTATTTATTCTTTCCAGATTAGCTTCTTTTTTTACTTAGCAGTATGTATTTACAATTCATCCATGTTTTTTTGTAGCTTGGTAGTGCATTTCTTTTTATCACTAAATAGCATTACACTGTTTAGATTTAGCATAGTTGTTTATCCACATCTATTGAAGGAGATCTTGGTTGCTTCTGGTTTTTGACAATTATGGGTAAAGCTATAAATATATAAATGTAGGTTATTTTTTTCAAGATTTTTTCTTTATCTTTGGTTTTCTGTAGTTTGAAAATACTATGCCTATGTGTAGTCTTTTGGAGTTTGTTATGCTTGATGTCTCTGAATTCCCTGGATCTGTGATTTGGTGTCTGACGTTAACTTGGGGAAATTCTCAGTCAGTATTGTTTCAAATATTTCTTCTATTTCTTTCTTTCTTTCTTTCTTTCTTTCTTTCTTTCTTTCTTTCTTTCTTTCTTTCTTTCTTTCTTTCTTTCTTTCTTCTCTTTCTGGTATTCTCATACATGTATGTTACACCTTTTGTAGTTGTTTCATAGGTCTTGGATATTCTGTTCTGTTCCCTGTTTTTTTTGGTCTGTGTTCTTTTTGCTTTTCAGTTTTGAAGGTTTATATTGAGATCCTCAAGCTTAGAGATTCTTTCCTCAGCTGTGTTCAATCTACTAATAAGTCCATCAAAGGCATTCTTCATATCTCTTACAGTATTTTTGTTCTCTAGCATTTAGTTTTGTTTTTCCTTAGGATTTCCATCTCTGCTTACATTGCCCATCTGTTCTTGCATGCTGCCTGATCTAGCCATTAGAGCCCTTTGAGTATTAATAATAGTTCTTTTAGAATCCTAGTCTGATAATTCCCACATTCCTGCCATGTCTGGTTTTAATGCCCCCTCTGTCTCTTCAAATTGTGTGTGTGTGTGTTTTGTCTTTTAGTATACCTTGTAATTTTTTCTTGATAGCTGGACATGAACAAGGAACTGCTGTAAATAGGCCTTTACTAACGTGGTGGTAAGGTATGGGGAAGGTAAATTGTTCTTTAGTCCTATAATTAGATCTCAGTTTTTAGTGAGCCTATGCCTCTGGACAGTGAACTTCACACAGTTTCTGTTTTTTCTTTCCCCTTAGGTAAATGAGGATGGCTACTGCTGATTAGTGTTGTGTATTTCCCTCCTACCAGGTGAGTTAGGCTCTGATAATACCCCAGCCAGTTAGGCTCTGGTTAATTAGTTTCTCCTGAGGACTGGCCTTGTTAAGAAGAAAAGAGTACTTTGGCATATTTCAAAATGGTTCCTTTTTGCCTTTTGCTGCTGGAAGTATGAGGGGAATTTTCTCTACTACTTACTGTGAGAATCTGGTTGAGCTCTAAAGGTAAAACTCACAAAAGCACAGGAATCATGCCTCCCCACCCCCCATGAATGCATCTCCCTGTAGTCTTTAACTGTCAGAGTTGTTCACACTGAGCATAGAGCACTTCATCAATTACAGTTCAGTTTTTCCTACTGCAGCACTGGTTCTGGTTTTAGGTCTCTGTTCAGGTAAGCCATGACTCCCTGTATCTGCCTGTCTGACTTCCCAGTTTGGGAGACAGTGGTTTGCCCTGTGTCCTCTCTTTTATGGATCTAAGAACTGTTGAGTTTTCAGTTGTTTGCTGTTTAGCTTTTTACTTGTTGTTAGAACAGAGTGGTGACTTCCAAATTCCTTATACTTAGAACCAGAAACCTGAAGTCTGTAGGTTTTTTGTGAATAGAAGTTTTCAAATAAATTGGGTAAATAGCGTATGACTGCTGGATTGTATAGTAAGAGTATGTTAAGCTTTGTAAGAAATTGTCAAACTGCGGGGGAGGAGGTGCCTAGATGTCTCAGTTGGTTGAGCAACTGCCTTTAGCTTAGGTCATGATCCTGGAGTTCCAGGATGAAGTCCTGCATCAGGCTCCCAGGTCAGCAGGGAGTCTGCTTCTCTTTTTTTTTTTTTGAGTGCCAGGTGCTGTTCTTTTTTTTTTTTTAATTTTATTATGTTATGTTAGTCACTGTACAACACATCATTGGTTTTTGATGTGGTGATCCACAATCCATTGTTTTTGTATAACACCCATTGCTCCATGCAGTATGTGCCCTCCTTAATACCCATCACCGGGCTAACCACTCCCCCTCCCCCCTCCCCTCTAAAACCCTGTTTGTTTCTCAGAGTCCATAGTCTCTCATGGTTCATCTCTCCCTCCGATTTCCTTCCCTTCATTTTTCCCTTTCTTCTCCTAATGTCCTCCATGCTATTCCTTATGTTCCACAAATAAGTGAAACCATATGATAATTGACTTTCTCTGCTTGACTTATTTCACTTAGCATAATCTCCTCCAGTCCCATCCATGTTGATGTAAAAATTGGGTATTCATCCTTTCTTTCTTTTTTTTTTTAAAGATTTTATTTATTTATTTGACAGAGAGAGACACAGTGAGAGAGGGAACACAAGCAGGGGGAGTGGGTAAGGGAGAAGCAGGCTTCCTGCGGAGCAGGGAGCCCGATGCGGGGCTCGATCCCAGGACCCTGGGATCATGACCCGAGTTGAAGGCAGACACTTAATGACTGAGCCACCCAGGCGCCCCAGGTATTCATCCTTTCTGATGGCTGAGTAATATTCCATTGTATACATGGACCACATCTTCTTTATCCATTCATCTGTTGAAGGGCATCTCGGCTCTTTCCACAGTTTGGCTATTGTGGACATTGCTGCTATGAACATTGGGATGCATACAGCCCTTCTTTTCACTACATCTGTGTCTTTGGGGTAAATACCCAGTAGTGCAATTGCTGGGTCATAGGGTAGCTCTATTTTTAAATTTTTGAGGAACCTCCACACTGTTTTCCAAAGTGGCTGTACCAACTTGCATTCCCACCAACAGTGTAAGAGGGTCCCCTTTCTCCACAACCTCTCCAACATTTGTTGTTTCTCTCCCTGTCCATTTTTGCCATTCTAACTTGTGTAAGGTGGTATCTCAATGTGGTTTTGATTTGAATTTCCCTGATGGCTAATGATGATGAACATTTTTTCATGTGTCTGTTAGCCATTTGTATGTCTTCTTCAGAGAAGTGTCTTTTCATATCTTCTGCCCACTTTTTGGCTTGATTATTTGTTTTTTGGGTGTTGAGTTTGAGAAGTTCTTTATAGATCTTGGATACCAGCCCTTTATCTGTAGTGTCATTTGCAAATATCTTCTCCCATTCTGTGGGTTGCCTCTTTGTTTTGTTGACTGTTTCCTTTGCTGTGCAGAAGCTTTTTATCTTGATGAAGTCCCAAAAGTTCATTTTTGCCTTTGTTTCACTAGCTTTTGGAGACGTATCTTGAAAGAAGTTGCTGTGGGCGATGTCAAAGAGGTTACTGCCTATGTTGTCCTCTAGGATTTTGATGGATTCCTGTCTCACATTGAGGTGTTTCATCCACTTTGAGTTTATCTTTGTGAATGGTGTTAGAGAATGGTCGAGTTTCATTCTTCTGCATGTGGCTGTCCAATTTTCCCAGCACCATTTGTTGAAGAGACTGTCTTTTTTCCATTGCATGTTTTTTCTTGCTTTGTCAAAGATTATTTGACCATAGAGTTGAGGGTCCATATCTGGGTTCTCTATTCTGTCCCATTGGTCTATATGTCTGTTTTTGTGCCAGTACCATGCTGTCTTGGTGGTCACAGCTTTGTAATATAGCTTGAAATTGGGCAACGTGATGCCCCCAGCTTTGTTTTTCTTCTTCAACATTTCCTTGACGATTTGGGGCCTTTTCTGATTCCATACAAATTTTAGGATTGTTTGTTCCAGCACTTTGAAAAATGTCATTGGAATTTTGATTGGGATGGCATTGAAGGTATAGATTGCTCTGGGTAGCATAGACATTTAAAAAATATTTATTCTTCTGATCCATGAGCATGGAATGTTTTTCCATCTTTTTGTGTCTTCAATTTCTTTCATGAGCGTTCTGTAGTTCCTAGAGTATAGATCCTTTACCTCTTTGGTTAGGTTTATTCCGAGGTATCTTATGGTTTTTGGTGCTATTGTAAATGGAATCATTTCTCTACTTTCTCTTTCTACAGTTGCGTTGTTAGTGTATAAGAAAGCAACTGATTTCTGCGCATTGATTTTGTATCCTGCCACATTACTGAATTGCTGTATGAGTTCTAGTAATTTGGGGGTGGAGTCGTTTGGGTTTTCCACATAAAGTATCATGTCGTCTGCGAAAAGAGAGAGTTTGACTTCTTCCTTGCCAATTTGAATACCTTTTATTTCTTTTTGTTGTCTGATTGCTGTTGCTAGGACTTCTAGTACTATGTTGAACAATAGTGGTGAGAGTGGGCATCCTTGACGTGTTCCTGATCTTAAGGGAAAGGCTCTCAGCTTTTCCCCATTGAGGATGATATTCGCTGTGGGTTTTTCATAGATGGATTTTATGAACTTGAGGAATGTTCCCTCTATCCGTATACTCTGAAGAGTTTTAATCAGGAAAGGATGTTGTATTTTCTTGAATGCTTTTTCTGCATCAATTGAGAGGACCATATGGTTCTTCTCCCTCCTCTTATTAATGTGTTCTATCACATTGATTGATTTGTGAATATTGAACCACCCTTGCATCCCGGGGATTAATCCCACTTGGTCGTGGTGGATGATCCTTTTAATGTATTGTTGGATCCTATTAGCTAGGATTTTGTTGAGGATTTTGGAATCCATATTCATCAGGGATATCAGTCTGAAATTCTCCTTTTTGATGAGGTCTTTGCCTGGTTTGGGGATTAAGGTAATGCTGGTCTCATAGAATGAGTTTGAAAGTTTTCCTTCTGTTTCTATTTTTTGAAACAGCTTCAGCAGAATAGGTATTATTTCTTCTTTGAATGTTTGGTAGAATTCCCCAGGGAATCCATCAGGCCCCGGACTCTTGTTTTTTGGGAGGTTTTTGATCACTGCTTCAATCTCGTTACTGGTTATTGGCCTATTCAGGTTGTCAATTTCTTCCTGTTTAAGTCTTGGCAGCTTATAGGTTTCCAGGAAGCCCTCCATTTCATCCAGATTGCTCAGTTAATTGGCATATAGTTGTTGATAATAATTTCTAATAATTGTTTCTATTTCCTTGGTGTTAGTTGTCATCTCTCCTCTCTCATTCATAATTTTATTAATTTGGTCCTTTCTCTTTTCTTTTGGATAAGTCTGGCCAGTGGTGTATCAATCTCATTAATTCTTTCAAAGAACCAACTTCTAGTTTTGTTGATCTGATCTACTGTGTTTCTGGTTTCTAATTCATTGATTTCTGCTCTAATTTTAATTATTTCTCTTCTAATGCGTGGCTTAGGCATCGTTTGTTGCTTTTTCTCTAGTTCTTTAAGTTGTAGAGTTAGTTGGTGAATTCGGGATTTTTCTATTTTTTTGAGTGAGGCTTGGATGGCTATGTATTTCCCCCTTAGGATCGCTTTTGCAGTATCTCATAGGTTTTGGACCGAGGTGTTTTCGTTCTCATTGATTTCCATGAATTGTTTAAGTTCTTCTTTGATTTCCTGTTTGACCCAAACATTCTTGAGCAGAGTAGTCTTTAGCTTCCAAGTGTTGGAATTTCTGCCAAATTTTTTCTTGTGATTGAGTTCCAGTTTTAAAGATTGTGGTCTGAGAATATGCAGGGAGTAATGTCTATCTTTTGGTATTGGTTGAGACCTGATTTGTGACCCAGTATGTGGTCTATTCTGGAGAAAGTTCCATGTGTGCTCGAGAAGAATGAGTGTTCTGTTGTTTTAGGGTGGAATGTTCTGTAAATATCTTTGAGGTCCATCTGGTCCAATGTATCATTCAAAGCTTTTGTTTCCTTGTTGATTTTCTGCTTAGATGATCTGTCCATTGCTGAGAGTGGAGTATTGAGGTCTCCTACAATTAACTTATTGTTATCAATATGACTCTTTATTTTGGTTAACAGTTGGCTTATGTAGATGGCTGCTCCCATGTTGGGGGCATAGATATTTACAATTGTTAGATCTTCTTGTTCGATAGACACTTTAAGAATAATATAGTGTCCTTCTATGTCTCTAATTACACACTTTAGTTTAAAATCTAATTTGTCTGATATAAGAATTGCTACCCCAGCTTTCTTTTGAGGTCCGCTGGCATGGAAGATGGATCTCTATCCCTTCACTTTCAGTCTGAAATTTGAACTTTAGGTTCAGAATGAGTCTCTTGTAGACAGCATATGGATGGGTCCTGTCTTTTTATCCAATCTGCAACTCTGTGCCGTTTTATGGGAGCGTTTAGGCCCTTCACGTTGAGAGTGATTATTGAAAGATATGAATTAATTGTCATCATGTTGCCTGTGAAGACGTTGTTTTTATAGATTGTCCCTGTAAATTTCTGTTGTATATCACTCTTGGGATCTTTCTCCTTTTATAGAACCCCCCTTTATATTTCTTGCAGGGCCGGCTTAGTGGTCACACATTCTTTCAGTTTCTGCCGGTCGTGGAAGCTCTGCATCTCTCCATCCATTTTAAATGACAGCCTTGCCGGATAAAGTATTCTTGGCTGCATGTTCTTCTCATTTAGTACCCTGAATATGTCTTGCCAGGCCTTTCTGGCTTGCCAGGTCTCTGTGGATATGTCTGATGTTATTCTGATGTTCCTCCCTCTGTACGTAAGGAATCTCTTCCCCCTAATTGCCCTTAAGATGGTTTCCTTGGTTCTAAGATTTGCAAGTTTTACTATTACATGCTGGGGTGTTGGCCTGTTTTCCTTGATCTTGGGAGGGGTCCTCTCTGCCTCTAGGATGTGAATGTTTGTTTCATTCCCCAGATGAGGGAAGTTCTCAGCTACGATTTGCTCAAATACATCTTCTAGTCCTCTCTCTCTCTCCCTCCCTCTAGGATATCAATTCTGACATTGGAACGCTTCATGGTGTCACTTATTTCTCTGATTCTATTTTCATGGATTCTGAGTTATTTTTCCCTGGCCTCCTCTTTTCCCTTTTTATCTATTATAGTGTCCTATATTCGCTTATTCATTCTTCTGCCTCACTTACCCTAGCTGTTAGATTATCTAGATTGGGTTGGATCTCATTGATAGCATTTTTAAGTTCTGCCAATTCACCTTTCGTTTCTGCCCTTAGAGACTCTATGTTCTCATTAATTGATTTCTCCATTCTAGCCATTGTCTTCACAATTGCTAGCCTGAATTCCATCTCCGACATCTTGGTTATATCTGCATCCATTTGTAAATCTGCAGCATAAGTCATAATCTCTGAGTCTTTTCTGTTTTGGGGGCTCCTCCTCCTCGTCATTCTGTTGATGGGTGTTTGAGGGAATGTATAGAGTCCAAATTATTGACCAGAAGCCAAGCAAGATGCACCTGTTTTCTTGGGACCTTAGGGTTGCTGGCCTCTTGTTTTCCCAGCCTGTCTTCTGGGAGAGGGGCCTGCCATGCTGTTACTCAGGCAACCCTGTTTGGGCGGAGTTGCCCTGCCCCCCTGTGGCGGGGGATGGGCTTAGCGGGAATCAGTTTTTGGGGCTTTTGTTCTCTGGCGGCTTTCCACATCTCTTCCGCGAGTCAGAGCAGAAGAGACCGTTTCCTACCCTCTGCCTCAGAGCAGAGAGACTGCAGTCTGTTCTTCAGTGAGCTCTCCAGGCCACAGTGTCTCCGTTTCTGTCTGTGCTGCTATAAGCTGCAGCAGCCGGGGTTGTGCGCCCCTCCACAGCGCCCCCAGTCCTGCCTCCAGGTTGGGGCATGTCTCTGCCTTTTGTGCTTCTAAAGCCGCCAGCCGCTCCCAGTTCACCCGCACGACCCCGCCGCTCCAGGTTTCCATCCCTGGGGCTGCCCTAAAGTCCTTTCCCAGCCGCTACCGGTCTGCGAGTCTGTGCCCTGTCCCCACGCGCGAAGCTGTCACTCCCCAGCAGTGTAGGATCCCCACGGCCAGGCACCCTCCCACTGCCATTTATCCTCTGATATCTGCCCGCGGAATCATGGCTCCCCGCTTCATACCTCAAAACCAACTGCCTGCAATATTCTGTTTGTAGAGATCCAGATCTTCTTACATCTCAGGGTGGTTTCGTGGGTGCTCAGAGTGGTCTGGTAGATATCCAGCTCAATTCCAGGGACCAGTTGAAATACTACTCCCCTACTCCTCTGCCATCTTTCCTTCTCCCTCTGCTTCTCTTTCTGATGCTCTCCTCTCTCATGCACTCTCTCAGATAAATAAATAAGATCTTAAAAAAAAAAAGAAATTGTCAAACTGTCTTCCAAAGCGTCTAAACCACTTTTTTGTGTGTGTGTTGTGGCTAAACCATTTTGCATTCTCACCATCATAAATGAAAGTTTCTGTTGCTTTGCATCCATGCCAGTAATTGGCATTACTAAATTTTTGGATTTTAGCCATGCTAATGGTTGTGTAGTGGTATCTATTTGTTGTTTTAATTTGCAGTTCCCTAATGACAAATGATTTTGAGCCTATTTTCATATGTTTATTTTCCCTCTGTATGTCATCTTTAGTGAGGTGTCCAGATATTTTGCCCATTAAAAAGTTATTTTTATTGTTGAGTTTTAAAATTTTTTCTATAATTTGGATACAAAACTTTTATCAGATATGTAGTTTCCAAATAATTTATCCCAGTCTATGGCTGGTCTTTGTATTCCCTTACACATTTCTTTCACTGCAGAGAAAATTTTAATTTTAATGAAAGTTCAACTTCCCAAGTTTTTCTTTCACAGAATGTGCCTTTGGTATTAATATGAAAACATCACCAAATTCAATGTCACATAGATTTTTTGCTTACTTTACATTTGTAGTGGTATATTTCAGTATCTTCTGGTTTGCAAACTTTCTTTTTAACCATTGCAATTCAGTAAAAGCTCCAAAACCTGAAGATTTTTAGTCTCCTAATTATTTAATCTTCAATTATTGATTTAAAAATATATTTATTTGAGAGAGAGGGAGAGTGAGAGAAAGAGTGTGTGAGCTTGTAGAAGCAGGAGGGGCAGAAGGAGAGAGAATCTCAAGCAGACTCTGCGCTGAGTATGGAGCCCAATGCAGGGCTCAATCTCATGACCCTGAGATCACAACCTGAGCTGAAACCAAGAGTCGGATGCTTAACCCACTGTGCCAATCAGGCACCCCCAATTATTGATTTTTAAATTACTCTGAACAAGATGTAATCTAAATGTAAAGCACTTTCTAACAAAAAGTTCCATGTTTTTAAAAGACACTTAGGTTGTTTTACAAAGGTTTTCTTCAGGGGCACCTGGGTGGCTCAGTCGGTTAAGCATCTGACTCTTGATTTTCACTCAGGTCATGTTCTCAGGGTTGTGAGATCAAGCCCTGTGTTGGGCTCTGTGCTCAGTGGTGTGTCTGCTTGAGATTCTCTTTCTCCCTCTCCCTCTACCCCTCTGTCCCCCTGTGTTCTCTCTCTAGAATAAATAAATCTTTAAAAAAAAAGTTTTCTTCAAAGACTTAAATATTTGAAGGGAGGTACCAAAGAGAAAATTTACACCGCCTTGTGGAAGTTCTTTTTTTTTTTTTTTTTGGCTCTTGTTTCATTTTCACCTTAGCTTTGTTGCAAAATTCTGTAGTCAGTTGCATACATAAAATATTTATAATTATTTTTGTAAAATTTTAAGACCTCTGCTTATTTTTTAACTGCTTAGATTCCATTATGAATTATGTGTGCACCACAGTCAGTTCTAAGTATATGCCTGTATCATATATTTTCAATTTAGTAAGAACATTGTTCTTATCATGATAATATATTCTACTCCATCAAAATTTGTATATATACATTTTTACTGGAAAAAAATACTTTTTTCTCAATAGCATTCATGATAATGTCAGATGTTTCATCTTAAATAGTATAAATTTTTAAGTGTCACTTTGATTCCATAAGTTGTATGAAAAAAATCAAACCATTATTAGAATTAACTCATTTTGTATTTGAAGGATCTGATAGCACAGATATGAAACTGGCATAATTAACTGTTTATGATGTTTTGCTTTTGCTAATAGAGTTGGCATGTTAACAGCTATCACTTCATTTTTTTATACGAGAAAATTAGCTGAATAGAGAAGGACTGTCATTTGATCTAAATGAAAAGTCATGCTTCACAGAATAAGTGATGCACTTTCTTTTTTTCATTTAAATTCAATTAGCCAACATATAGTACATCATTAGTTTCAGATGTAGTGTTCAGATATGTGATGCACCTTCTGTAGCTGCACAGTTTGTCATATCTAGACACAGTCTTGTTAATATAAATATCAATAGTTAAAAATAGATGTTGGCATTTCTTGAGCAGATTTCTGATGACTGATTTTAAATACAACTAATGATATCTCTGTAATCCTCCTGGCATGGAGGATAGTAAGCATTTTGAGTGAGTTGTACATTTATTATAACTTTTTTGAGAGAAATTTAGCATGAATTTTGATTAAATAAGTACTTTTTTTTTTAGGTCATTGCTGCTGAAAGAATATGTAAAATAAAAAAGCATTACCAAATGATAGGCTAAATAGTTGTAGACTTATATCATATAATAAACAACTAAACTGTAGCATATTGCATTCAGGCTAATGTCTATCTACAGAAGAACTGCTCTGCTTTTATTTCTTCCATATATTTCATATATATCTAGCCTGTAAGTTCTCATGTTTCACACTGATCTTTTTTTCTGTTCCTCAAATTAGTGGTCTGGTAGCTTCTTTCATCTTGCAGACCCTGACATGAATCATGTACAACTAGCCATTATGCCAATTGACTCACAGGGTAGAGGCACAGAATATTTTTCCTGCTACCCACCTGAGACTTGAAAGAGATGACTGCCCTAATCATTTGTGTTGACATACACTTGGTTTCATAGGCAAGGGTCTGTTAGCTCTCTTGGAGGGTAGCATTTGTTATATTGTGTCTGGAAAATCTCAGTGAAGGAAGGCAGTTTATTGTTGATTATCTTTCAAATTTAACTATACCCAATTAACTACTACAGATTTAACTCACCTATTAAGGTGAGAACTCTACTGTACATGAATCTCTCAGTCACTAAATAAAGCCATGTCAGAAACTGGAAGGTCCAAGTAGAGTTCTGCCAAACCCAACCATCTTATTTTAATGCAACTATTAAGAACAAAACTTCATTAAATATGAGTAATCAAGGAAAATGCTAAACTGGACAGGAATAATACTGAGGAAAAACTCTATAAACTCAGACTATGCTGGGCAAACCAGAATATATGGTCACCTTATTATCCCAGAATCTCCAAAACATCCTTCTATCTTTTGGTGATGTTCTTCATTTCCTAACTTCTTCTCCTCAGGGGCAGTTACTTTACATTTACTGTTTTTATTTTATGCTTGGCATTTATTTCTGTATTTTTCAATATATGTAAACTATTCTCTTGATTCTTTACTTTTTAGGCAATATCTATTGACTTCTTCTTCAAATAAATGAAGATTCCTTCTCCTTATCCTTTTTCTACTCCCCAATATAATATCACAATTTGGGGGGTTAAATCTATTTTTGGTTTTTCATTATTATGGAAACATGTGTGTGGGTATTTGTCACTGCCAAGCCCAAGTATTTTAACATGAATACAGTTTGTCATTAGATCTTTCCCCTTTGGAAATGACAATTGCCTTATTTTTTCCCCATTTACCTAGTTTTATTTAAGTCAAAAGCTGTGTCTTTCTATACTCTCTAACAGCTCTGTAAAATATTTATGAATATAATTTTCAAAGCAGTCAAACTTCTAAGGTAATCTGCCAGTAACTGCAGTACTACTTATTTTTTTATTTTTTACTAAAAGTTTTTTTTTCTGGAACCTTACATTTTCTGTTCCATGAGAGCTGTAGTGTGGGCTTTCTGCATATCTCTTATCTTGGGACTTACTTTTGACAAGTTCATACAAATTCCTTTCACCTCTTTCTGCTGTTGGATCCTTTTCAAGATCCTATGTCTTCTTTCCTGCTTTATTCATTTTAGTGTAATATATCCTTTAGTAGCTTAAGAAAATCTACCTGAGAAGTTATATTTTTTAGACACTTGGTTTTATCTGTGAATTGTGAACACATTGCTCTATTTTTTTTTTTTTTTAGCATCCAGTATTGCTGCTGGGAAATCCAATGTCATTCATATTCCTGGATTGGTGGAAATTATAAACATTTTAGCTACTATTCAACATGTGTGTGTTGATATGTGTGTAGTCTAGGCACTTCCTGGTAGTGTTAATAATAGAAAAGAAAGAAAAAGAAAGAAAGAAAGAAAGAAAGAAAGAAAGAAAGAAAGAAAGAAA